>NC_052403.1:8670104-8804015 GCF_009389715.1 Phoenix dactylifera
ATGACCAACGAGCTATTTATGATGGGTTCAAGAACATTTATTCTTTTGAGAATGATGGCATGAAAGATAATTCTAGCACCATTAAAGATTGATCATCGCCTCAAGCCTCCAGTGGAAATCAGCGCTTTCACCTTCAAGTCTAAACTAATCAAGGCATTTAATGAGATTTAAGTTGCATGTGCCTTGATTGTGCTACAAGAGAATGAGGAATCAACAAAGCTACTTAAGGTGATCAAACCCCTCCTCAAAGAGTTTGCTGATGTTGTGCCAAATGAGATTCTAGTCCGACTACCACCTATGCATGATATCCAACACTGTATTGATTTTGTGCCTCACATCGTCGTCCTCAACAAGCTTGCTTGTGTATGAGTCCCAAAGAACATAGAGAGCTCCAACGCCAAGTGAAAGATCTAATTGAAGAGATAGTTCTCTCCCTTACTCATTCCACTAAAAGAAATGTCTAAAAAATTTGTTACTATGAATAAAAGCCAGTATTTACTCCATATGTTCTTAGTGTCCACCTTAAAAACAACTTATGTGAACCTCATGATCAAATTAGGTACTCTTAGATTATTAGATCTCTCTTAAATGTGGCAAATAGGATAAAACCTGATATTGCCTATGCTATAGGGAGATTAAGTAAATACATCCATAATCTTAATCAATCGCATTGGACTGCTCTAGAAAGAATATTTCGATATCTTAAACAAACTCTTAATATTTTTCTACTATACACTAGATATCCTAAGATGGTCGAGAGTTACAGCGATGCAAACTGAATTACTAATACTTTAGATCTTAATAACAATCACTATTATTTGTTTCTTCTCAATGGTGCCGCCATATCTCAGAGATCTTCTAAGTGAATTGCATTGATGTCATGTGACTACATCCAATTCAAGTTTAATAAAAGCTATGCTCTAATTAAAGACTCATATACCTTCACCCTTCATTAAGCTAACATCTTATAATTGTCTTCCAAGGTTTTATTGTTTGGGTTTATGTTAAGTTTTAATCTCCTCAAACATAGCCTAATCTAGATTAAACTTGCACAGGACCACTAGTTAGTTTTTAGGTTTTGATTATGTCTAGTTGCTATTATTTTTTTGGATATAACAACAAATCGATCCATTGTTTTCTTGAAAAATCTTAAATACTTTTCAAAATTGTACTAATACTTGCTAGAAGTTGACAAGAAAATGATAAATGTGTTTTCCTATTAAATATAACAAATAATTAATTCATCAAAACATCCTTTTCTAGCGGGGTTAGAGTCATTTCTAACATCAAAACATTATTCTTTTAATTCTTGGAGATTCTACCGGACGCTGATGTAGTTTTGTCATTAAGATTTTTAACAAAATTTTCTCCTTTGGATGAAACCACATCCATGTGTAGTCAAGATCCATGTCAGGGCCTATTTAAACATATTTCCTTAACGGGCCGGCCAAATGTCCCCCAAACGGCCAGCTAGCCAGGGGGCCAGGTCTATGGCGCTTAGGGCTGCAGCCTCCGTGGCCTCTTTGATTCCTTTTAGAACTCTCTCTCCTCTTATCGCCACCCACCCATCCCTCAATCCCCCCCCCCCCCCCCCGTCCCTCTCTCTCTCTCTCTCTTCGATTCCTTGGCAATGGCGGCAGCCGAAGAGGGCGAGGGAGGGACGCCTCAAGGAGAGCTCCAGGGAGATACAACTGAGAGAAGGCTGGAGTCTTTGGAGGAGATGCTCTCGAGGCACAGGTAGTTAGCAACCAATAGTTGTGATTTTTGTTTCTCTCTGTTTATCTATTTCTTTGGTTTTATTCTATGCTTTGGATTTGTTGTTTGCTTGCTTTAACTTGATTTATTGGTTTCTTGGTTTTTGGGAAGAGAGATAGCAGTTGTCCGAAGCCTATTTGCTCCATTTGTAGGCAATCTGATCCGTTTTGTTGTTTGGTTGTTTGTTTTGGGCTTTTGGTCATGACTGTGTTAATAAAAAATTGCTTTTTTGGCAGCGTTACAATTCTTTTCCATTGCGAGATTATCTTTTAATGTTTATGGTTGTTTTATTCTAATTGAGATATTTGTTTGCTTGCTTGTTATTATATGGACATTGGTTATTAGTTATGAATTTCGATCTCTAGGTGAAAATCTTGTGTTTATGCTTGATGTAAATAAAAGGCTCTTGAAGACGTTCACATATGCAGGGTCTTTCTTTGTGCATGATTTTGTCATACATCTTGCGTAATCTGTCTTATGGACTGTAGGATGGGATGATTTATCTGCAAAGACCAATGAATTATGATTCCTGATGCATTCTGTATAAGCTACATCTAATTCTATGATTTGATATGTGCTTGGCATGAATATTTTCAAAATACAATCAAATTGTTTGATTTAAGTAGGACATGAGTTGTAGTTTTGAGTTTCAACTTTTTTCTGTGGCTTACCCATTGTACATTAGAGATAAATGAAATTCTCTATATCAAACTGTATTTACCTTGTCATCTTCGTGATACTATGCAAGTCTAAAGGAACCCTAGACATATAGGCTTGCTCATGAGCTATTAAACTTAAAGTATATAAGAGGTTGCAGTACCACCATTTGACTTTTGAGGTTACATCTCAACCCTCTCTCCCCCATAGTTGCCTTGTTCAGGAATCTGTCACTAATTTGAATGGTTGATGCCTGTTGAGGGCTGGCAATGTTCTGATGGTTCTCTGTCTTGAACCTTATAGCCAAACAACATCTATATTGGATATGGCTTCTTGGTTTGTTGGTTAGTGTGATAACTGGGCTTGGGCTGCCAGATGGGCCTTCCCACCCATGTCGGCAGCCCAGCCGGACGGCCAGCACCTCCTGCTTTAGAGAAGAAGGTGGCCGATCCAGCTGCCAGGCGGACGGAACGACAGGTGCCCGACCGCGGAAGCGGTGCCGCACCTCCTACTTCGGGGAGATCTAGCTGCCGGGCGGAAGGAAGCCATAGCTACCTACCTAAAGCTGTTACCACCGCGTAAGAGCCCTATGTATAGCCGTTATTGATCTCCTTCTTCCTCAGAAAATCGAACCCTTGAACCAGAGAAGTCGGAGTAGAGGCGTCGGAGCAGGGCCGTTGCAGTGCATCTCCGGAGCAAGGTAGACCTTAACTCTTGTTCCTTTACCTTTTGATAACGGAAAGAAAGAAAGGAAGAAGGAAGAGGGAAGAGCCTACCGGTGTTCTCGGCCGCGGATCCGACGCGGTGAGCTTGGCCGCAGTCGTGGTCGCAGCCTTCGACGGCCGGAGGCCCTTTCTCCTCTCCCTCGGGCACAGTGAGCTCAGCTGCCACCTTCCTTGGTTGCGGCGAGTTCAGCCGCAGCCATGGCCGCGGTGGTGGGTTTTTTTCCCCACTGCAGTGGGAATGAGGGAGCCGTCGGCTCCGACCTCGGGCTCGGCCAGGGACGCCATGGGCTCGGCCGCGAGCGTCGGTCGCAAGTGCCGCCGGTCGTGGCTCGGCCCCTCCTGAAATCACCTTCCTCCCTTTGCGGGAGAAGAAAGGGGGAAGTGTGGAGTGATTGATTATAACCCTATTTGATTTTGATGAGCTCAAAGCATTTGAGTATATCTTATGTTTGCTAATGAATTCAATCTAGTGTTTCAGTGAAATTCTTGTAAATTTATGGTTAAGTGTCTCTAGATTTGGTTCAAGACATTTTGGATAAGTTAAGAAGTCAATATGAACCAAAGTCTGAGACTCGAGTCGACTCCGGGAGATTACGAGTCGACTCCAAGCGTATCAGAAGCACTGACACAGGCTCGAGTCGACTCCTATACATTACGAGTCGACTCCGACTGAGAACAGACAAACGAACAGAAAGATCCAACTCAAAACCTGTCAACGAGTCGACTCCTGAAGAACGCGAGTCGACTACGATACTGCCGAGTCGACTCCAGGGTAGCACGAGTCGACTCCAGAGAGTTACAGACAGAAAGACAGAGAAGTTATTTTGGACCCTGAGAGCCGAGTCGACTCCTGAGGAACTCGAGTCGACTCCAATGGTTGGCAGGTCGACTCCAAAGGAAGCGAGAATCGACTCCCAGTGTGATACAAGGCAAAAGTCAGAGAGCAACTTTCGGACACTGAGAGCCGAGTCGACTCCCGCAAAGTCCGAGTCGACTCCAAGGCAGCGCTACCCCAAAAAAGACAGAAGACTGTTTTTTGGATACTGAGAGCCAAGTCGACTCCGAAACAGTTCGAGTCGACTTCAGGACGGCACGAGTCAAAAGACAGAAGATCGGAAGTTCGGACTCTGAGCGCCGAGTCGACTCCCAGAATTTCCGAGTCGACTCGAGTGAGCAAAGTTGAAGAATACATCTATGGATTCCTTGGAATGAGTCGACTCCAAAAGTGCCAGGTCAGCTCCAGACTTTGGGGAGTCGACTCCGGGTTAAGTCGAGTCGACTCCCAGTCGAGAAGAGCACTTTAATTCAAATCCGGAACAGTTGCCGAGCCGACTCCAGAAAAGCATGAGTCGACTCCTGCTGCAGCCGAGTCGACTCCAGATCGCGCGAGTCGACTCCGATCCCAACAGAAACATTGTCAGGATGTGCAGAATGTGCAGAACGGCTAGAAGATTGTGTCTAACGGCTAGTTTCCGTGGGGAATGGCTTAAATAGCCACAGAGAACTGTAGCAAAGCAGTGAAGCGACATTCCATTCAAAGAAAACAAGAAATCTTCATCTACCAAAGGATTTCAAAGGAAAAGAAGGAAGAGGGCCATTAACTCCATTCAACCAACTCTTCCCAGCATTAAAGGAGTCTCCTTCAGTCTTCAAGTCTTCAAGACATTCAAGAGGAGACCTCGAGTTCCAGAAGCCCTCCCTTACATCTTCATAAATTTGTTTGAGGGCTCTTAACTTCTCTCTTATTTATATCGCTGTATATCTGCTTGTTTAGAAGCTCTATTTTTCTGTTTGTCTTTGTTCAAACCGTTTGTTCCTTACTTGATTCAATCAGGGGATTGAATCAAGGGTGTAAAGGTTTGTTGGTGAGCCTAGGTTGAAACCAACGTATAAGGGTTTGATTGTGAGCCTGGAAAAACAATCGGGTGGTTCTAGTCGGTGAGCCTGGGAAAACCGACCGAGTTCGTTGTGATCTCGCAAAACAACAAGTTAGGTTGTGAGCTTGTAAAACAACCGGCTGTAATCCGAGGGGTTATAGTGAATTCCCAAGTGAGGCTTGGGGAGTGGACGTAGGAGCAAGGGTTAGCTCCGAACCACTATAAATTTCTTGTGTTTGTGATTGCTTAGTTGTCTCTTACCTTCATTTCATTCACTGCACATAGCACCTAATTAATCAACTTGCAAAAAGTATTAATTAGTTATCCACAAACATTTTAATTGTAATAATTATTTTAAAACCCAATTCACCCCCCCTCTTGGGTTGTCTATCTGGGCAACAAGTGGTATCAGAGCCGGAACTCTATTACCCAAAGAGTAAAAGATCAAAATGACAACCCCATTTGGATCTTCTCATATTGAGGGCCAGTCCACCCAAAGACCTCCATTCTTTAATGGATCCGACTACTCATATTGGAAGGCAAGGATGAAAATATTCATCCAAGCACAAGACTATGAAATGTGGACCACCATACTTAATGGACCATACGTCCCATTAATTTTTGTAGAGGGTGTAACTATACCCAAACTTGAAAAGGATTGGGATGACAATGATAGAAGGAAGGCACAACTAAATGCCAAAGCAATGAATGTGCTTTATTGTGCTTTAGATAGAAATGAATTTAATAGAGTCTCTACTTGCAATTCTGCAAAAGAGATTTGGGATAGACTTGAAGTGACCCACGAGGGCACAAATCAAGTAAAAGAATCCAAAATAAATATATTAGTTCATAAGTATGAATTATTTAAAATGGATTCTAATGAAACAATCACTTGCATGTTCACTAGATTTACTGACATTGTCAATGGCCTAAAAAGCCTTGGCAAAAATTATACTAACAGTGAGCTTGTCAGAAAGATTCTTCGTTGTCTACCAAGGTCATGGGAAGCCAAGGTGACGGCAATCCAAGAAGCCAAGGACTTAAACAAGCTGCCACTCGAGGAGCTACTTGGATCCCTCATGACGCATGAGCTAACAATGAAGCAACACAATGAAGAAGAGTCCTCTCACAAGAAAAAGGTGATAGCACTAAAATCTGTTTCCATTAACAAAGATTTATCTTGCAGCAGTAGCAGTGAAGAGGAAGATAATGAGGGAGATGATGATGAGGCTCTCCTTGTAAGAAAATTCCGTAGATTCATCAACCGGAAGAAGTCCTCTCATCAAAGGAGAGGCCTCTCAAGTTCCTATCACAAGGATAAAGGTAAGGAAAGGGAAAATGAGGGGATCAGATGTTATGAATGTAAGAAGCCGGGGCACTTCAGAGCTGAGTGTCCTTTGCTGAAGAAGGGGAGCAAGTACAAGAAAAAGAAAGTCCTCATCCCCACCCTATCGGACTCCGACACATCATCATCATCATCGGATGAGGAACAAGAAGAAAAGGCCAACCTATGTTTTATGGCCAACGACAATGAGGTAACATCCGGAACACATTTAGACTTTACTTTCGATGAATTATATGATGCCTTCAATGAATTAATGGACAAGTATAAGACAATAAACCTTAAAAACAAAGAATTGAAACTAACTAACCAAACTCACCTCCGTAAGTATGATACATTAGTTAAGGATAAAGATGTTATTATTAAAGAAAATTCAGAACTTAAGACAAGCAACCAAATCTTAATTCAAAAGACTAATACCTTAATTAAAGATAACGAAAGGCTTACCAAAGAAATGTTAGAACTTAAAAATAATAAACAAATCTTAAAAGAGAGTCTCACAAAAGATCTAAATGGACTAAAAACAGAAAAACAAAAATTGACACAAGAACTTGAAAAGTACAAGCCTTTTGTAGAAAAATTTACATATAGCTCAGAAAAATTAGAAATGATACTTAATAGTCAATGAGCTGTGTTCAATAGAGCTGGTTTAGGGTATAAACCTAAAAACAAGCAAAAACTCCTTAGTAATTTCTTTGTTAAAGCAAGGGAAAGTAAATCTAAGAAAATAACATGTTTTTGCTGTGGAACATTAGGACACAAAGCAAATGTGTGTGATTATAGAAAAGGAAAAACTAAGAAAAAAATTAAAAGGGTTTGGGTTCCAAAAGGAACCAACATTACTAACCATGAAGGACCCAAAAAAACTTGGGTACCTAAAATTGTATGATTTGCTTGTGTAGGAGTGTCTTGCAGCCAAGGTCGACAAAAATTGTTAGTACTTGGATAGTGGCTGCTCAAGACACATGACGGGTGACAAAGACCAATTCTTCACCCTTGAGCCTAAGAAGGGAGGTGCTGTGACTTTTGGAGACAATAACCAAGGTCACATCATTGGTATAGGTAAAGTACAAATCACCCCTTCAACCTTTATTGATAATGTTCGATATGTTGATGGTCTTAAGCATAATCTACTTAGCATTAGTCAATTGTGTGATAGAGGTTTTGATATTTTGTTCAAACCATCCTTATGCATCATAACCAACTCAAATGATAATAGTTTAGTTTTTAAAGGAATAAGACGTGGGAATGTGTATGTAGTAGACCTTGAGGATCTTGCCAAACATAACCCATGTTTCGTTGTTAATGAAACTAAGGATAATGATGCTAGTTGGTTATGGCACCGTAAGTTAGGTCATGCAAGTATGGACACAATATCAAAACTAGTTAAAAGAGATTCCGTTATAGGTTTGCCAAAACTAAAGTTTGAAAAGAATAAAATATGTGAAGCTTGTCAATATGGCAAACAATCAAGGAACTCCTTTAAATCCATAAATTGTGTCTCTACCTCTAGACCTCTAGAACTACTACACATGGATCTATTCGGACCAACTAGAACCACAAGTGTAGGAGGAAATAAATATGGTCTAGTTGTTGTAGATGACTTTTCTAGATATACTTGGGTCATGTTCTTAGCTCATAAAGATCAAGCATTTTCAGTTTTAAGAAATTTCATAAGGAAGTAACAAATGCTAGAGATACTTCAGTCATAGCTATTAGAAGTGACCATGGAACCGAATTTGAAAATCAGTTATTTGATGAGTTTTGTAGTAAAAAGGAAATAACTCATAATTTTTCTGCACCTAGGACACCACAACAAAATGGAGTTGTAGAAAGGAAAAATAGAACCCTAGAGGAAATGGCTAGAACCATGCTATGTGAAAGTAACCTCCCTAAGTACTTTTGAGGAGAAGCCATTAATACCTCATGTCATATATTAAATAGAGTTTTATTGAGACCCATTATAAAAAAAATACCTTATGAACTTTGGAAAAACAGAAAACTAAAAGTAAACTATTTTCATGTCTTTGGATGTAGGTGTTTTGTTCATAATAATGGGAAAGACAATCTAGGTAAATTTGACTCTAAATCTGATGAAGGTATATTTTTGGGGTATTCTACAACTAGTAAAGCCTATAGAGTTTTTAATAAAAGAACCTTAGTTATAGAAGAATCTATACATGTTGTTTTTGATGATTCTAGTGATATCTCTTCGAGCAAGAGAGTTGATCTTGATAATGATGCTGAAATTCTTGAAGAAAAGATTGATGAGATGACATTACAAGATGATGAACAAAAATTAATTGGAAATACATCATCAAGCCAAGAGGCTGTTGTGGATCATGGGCTGACTAAGGCTTGGAGGTATGCTCATGGGCATCCTAAGGAATTAATTTTAGATGATCCATCTCAACCTGTTAGGACTAGAGCATCTCTTAGGAACTTAAATAACCATCTAGCTTTTGTCTCACATTTTGAACCCAAACACATAGAAGAAGTTGAAAAAGATGTAAATTGGATAAATGCAATGCAAGAAGAACTAAACCAATTTACTAGAAACAAGGTATGGAACCTAGTTGAACGACCCTCTGAATATTCAATCATAGGTACCAAATGGATATATAAAAATAAACTTGATGAAAATGGAATTGTAATTAGGAATAAGGCTAGACTAGTAGCAAAGGGCTATAATCAAGAAGAAGGTATAGATTTTGATGAAACCTTTGCTCCTGTAGCTAGACTTGAGGCAATTAGATTATTACTAGCATTCGCATGCTCTAAGGATTTCAAATTATTTCAAATAGATGTAACAAGTGCATTTTTAAATGGGTATATTAATGAGGAGGTGTATGTAGAACAACCTCCTGGTTTTGAAAATCATCAATACCCTAATCATGTGTATAAATTTTACAAAGCACTTTATGGTTTGAAACAAGCACCTAGAGCATGGTATGAAAGACTTAGCAAATTTCTACTAGAACATGAGTTCACTAGGGGAAATGTAGATACAACACTGTTTTTAAAGAAGAAAAACAAAGATATGTTAGTAGTGCATATTTATGTTGATATTATTTTCGGTGCTACTAACAATCGCCTCTGCGAAGAATTTGCTGACTTGATGCAGAGTGAGTTTGAAATGAGCATGATGGGAGAGCTGAACTATTTCCTCGGGCTTCAAATCAAACAATCTGAAGAAGGGATCTTCATCAATCAAGCTAAATACATCAAGGAGATGCTTAAGAAGTTTGATATGGAGGGAAACAAGTCAATCAGCACACCCATGAGCTCATCATGCAAACTAGACCAAGATGAATCAGGTAAATCTGTAGATCAAAAGATGTATAGAGGTATGATAGGATCCTTATTATATCTCACTGCAAGTAGACCTGATATCATGTTTAGTGTATGCATGTGTGCTAGATATCAGTCTAATCCTAAGGAATCTCATCTAATTGCAGTCAAGAGAATCTTTAAATATCTAATAGGAACAAAAAATATAGGTTTATGGTATTCTAAAGAATCTAGCCTGAACTTAATAGGATACACAGATTCAGACTTTGCTGGTTGTAAACTTGATAGAAAAAGCACCAGCGGGTTATGTCAATTCTTAGGAGAAAATTTAATCTCATGATTTAGCAAGAAACAAAACTCGGTTGTATTATCTACTGCTGAAGCTGAATATGTTGCTGCCGGGAGTTGTTGTGCTCAAATCATGTGGATCAAACAACTGAAAGATTATGGAATTAAATAAGATAAAATTCCTATTAATTGTGACAATACAAGTGCTATTAATTTAACCAAGAATCCAATTCAGCACTCAAGAACCAAACACATTGAAATAAGACATCACTTCATAAGAGATCATGTACTGAATGGTGATGTTACACTTCAATTTATTTGCACTGATGATCAATTAGCTGATATCTTCACAAAACCCTTGAGTGAAGAGAGATTTAGTGTGCTTAGGAGAGGATTACGAGTGATTGATCCATCCTAGTGATGTTCTCTTCTAGTTCATTGATTTTGATGATTAGGTTGTGTTAAATATAGAGTCTCTCATCGATGATTATCAAATCAGATCATAAACTTAGTGATTATCCCTTGTTTGGCACGAAAATAGCATGATTTTTAGGTGTGTGCCAGAGTTCGAGTCGACTCGGATACGTTTCAGAGTCGGCTCATGAGGTGGAGTCGACTCGCACACAGATGGGAGTCGACTCGAGGTCGATGGCAGCATAGGGGGAGTCGACTCGCGCATATTTTGGAGTCGACTCGAGGTCGAGTCGACTCGCGACGTACTGGAGTCGACTCGCGGTCGGGATCCGAGGTTTTAACCCTAATCCAAGCGTTTAATCAACACTTCTATTCACTACCTCCACTGTTCACAAAACCCTAGAGCTGTCTCCGACATCGTCTCCGACCTCCGTTAGGGTTTTTTCGTCGAGGTTCTTTCGTCCATTAGGGTTTTACCCCATCCCTAGGTCAAACATGCCCCGTAAGACGGTTGTCCCAAGCCGGAAGAGGCCCCAACCCGCGAGCGGCGCCGAGCGACGGTCCAAGGCTCGGAACGATCCCGTGAGGCCACAACCTCCGGTTCGTTCCCCGCCGAGGCCGGTTCCCTCGCGCCCGTGCGCCGGGAAGGCGGTCTCCACCGGGAGATATGTCAACTTCGACTATCTCTTCCGGAAAGGCTTCACAATAGGGGATAGGTTGAGGGCCCAAGGACTCAAGTTCTTTTGCTCCCTAGATCTCCCCACATACCCAGGGCTAGTTAGGGAGTTCTATGGGACAGTGTCTAGGGGGAATGGTGGAATACAGGGAACCGTAGCGGGTGTCCCTTTATTCATTTCAGAGGATTTTATAGCGCAGATCCTACATCTTCCCCAAGTAGGGGTATCCCCTACTCACCCGGCCGATAGGACTGAGGCCCTTACGGCCATATTAGGGAGTCCACCCCAGTCCCCACTAGATGAGGTGTCCACTAGTTCACTGTCAGTTGAAATGCGGCTCCTCTTGAGTATCATTTCTAGGACCCTTTTTCCTAAGACAGGCCGTTTTGATTTTGTATCTGAGAGGGACCTAGCCCTTATGTTCTACATCCTTCAGGATACTCCAATTAACTTTCCAAAACTCATTTACAAATACCTATGTGAGCCACTAGACAGACCTAGGCTCACCCTTCCGTATGGGATGATGTATACCCTGATCTTTAGGGAGTCTGAGATCTCCATTCCTGAGGGGGAACCCTCTCGCGCACTGCGATGGACAGATCGCATGGGTGAGGGAACCCTTCACAGGATGGAATTTCATAAGGTAGAGGGAACCTGGGTCAGAAAACCATCTTCCTCCACACCTACTACTAGACACTCCCCCAGTCCTGATCCTGATTCTGACCTTCCCACCTATTTCTCCACCTCAGCACCATCTACTTCTGCCGGACCCTCCTCTTCAGCACCACCCACTCAGCCATTAGAGGTCCGGATCTCTTCTGAGCAGCTCCGGGAGCTGCGGCAGGAGATCGTGCGGGATCTTCGGGACGACCTACTGAGGGAGCTTCGAGGTCCAGCCACTGCCCCCTCTTCTGCATTGGTTCCCTCACTGTCAGCCGTGACCGAGATGACGGCTCATCTGAGGGAGGAGATCTACAATGTTAGAAGCCTCATACAAGCCCAATTCTCCAATATGAGCGATGTCACAAGCAACACAAGAAAGATGCGAGATGACATCCGACACGACATGGGCAGCCTGAATCAGGGGGCCGAGCGTCTGGCGAATGTGTTGATCTCGAAGTTGGACACCCTCCAGGAGAGTCTGACTGAGCTTTCCTCGATTCACAGTAGGGCCACCTCGGCGATCATCACACAGCTAGGGCACGTCACGGATAGGGTCAGTCTACTCATGGAACAATCAAGACTGACCAAGGGAGCCACATCCTCCTCGAAGAAACCCTAGCCTGTTGTTTCATTTTGACATGTATTTATTGCTTTACTCTTTGTATTCACAAGTGTACCTACATATACATCAATACAATGAGTAGACAATTTTCTTCAATACTGTGCAAATTTAATCTCTAATTGCTTGTGTGGTGTGCTTTCTTCCTTTTTGCTATGATGACAAAAAGGAGGAGAAAATATATTGAATAGACATGTAAAGGGAATCAATGAAAATCAATAAAAAGCAAACTTTTAAAACACACAATAATTTGTTCTTAGTGGATTCGATACCTCGAGGCTCATTATCTCTCTGTTGGGGCTCCTAACGGAGTAATCTCCAGAATCTATTCAAGGGATATTCGGAGATTAGTTGAATCATACTCAAGAACAAATTGGCAGATTTTTCCTCAAAAAACCAAAAATTTAAGTTCAAAAGCTTCAATGTAAAAGAAAATTCTGAGAATCAAAACAAAGTTGAATGCATGTGTTGAGGGGGAGAATCTGAATTTTTAAGAAAGCAAAATCATTAAATATATATAAGCCAAACAATTGATTGCATGACATGAAGGCTTATATAATTCCAAATGAAAGGGGGAGCTTTAACTTCAAAATTTACTGTTTCACACCATTCAGTTTTGGATAAATTAAAATAACTAGACACTTGAATTCATTTTAAAATTTTCCTATAAATCTCCTTGTTTGTTGAGCAATTCACTTTACATATACTCAATGTTTTGTCATCATCAAAAAGGGAGAGATTGTGGAGTGATTGATTATAACCCTATTTGATTTTGATGAGCTCAAAGCATTTGAGTATATCTTATGTTTACTAATGAATTCAATCTAGTGTTTCAGTGAAATTCTTGTAAATTTATGGTTAAGTGTCTCTAGATTTGATTCAAGACATTTTGGATAAGTTAAGAAGTCAATATGAACCAAAGTCTGAGACTCAAGTCGACTCCGGGAGATTATGAGTCGACTCCAAGCGTATCAGAAGCACTGGCACAGGCTCGAGTCGACTCCTATACATTACGAGTCGACTCCGACTGAGAACAGATAGACGAACAGAAAGATCCAACTCAAAACCTGTCAACGAGTCGACTCCTGAAGAACGCGAGTCGACTCCGATACTGCCGAGTCGACTCCAGGGTAGCACGAGTCGACTCCAGGGAGTTACAGACAGAAAGACAGAGAAGTTATTTTGGACCCTGAGAGCCGAGTCGACTCCTGAGGAACTCGAGTCGACTCCGATGGTTGGCAGGTCGACTCCAAAGGAAACGAGAGTCGACTCCCAGTGTGATACAAGGCAAAAGTCAGAGAGCAACTTTCGGACACTGAGAGCCGAGTCGACTCCCGCAAAGTCCGAGTCGACTCCAAGGCAGCGCTACCCCAAAAAAGACAGAAGACTGTTTTTTGGATACTGAGAGCCGAGTCGACTCCGAAACAGTTCGAGTCGACTCCAGGACGGCACGAGTCAAAAGACAGAAGATCGGGAGTTCGGACTCTGAGCGCCGAGTCTACTCCCAGAATTTTCGAGTCGACTCGAGTGAGCAAAGTTGAAGAATACATCTATGGATTCCTTGGAATGAGTCGACTCCAAAAGTGCCAGGTCAGCTCCAGACTTTGGGGAGTCGACTCCGGGTTAAGTCGAGTCGACTCCCAGTCGAGAAGAGCACTTTAATTCAAATCCAGAACAGTTGCCGAGCCGACTCCAGAAAAGCATGAGTCGACTCCTGCTGCAGCCGAGTCGACTCCAGATCGCGCGAGTCGACTCCGATCCCAACGGAAACATTGTCAGGATGTGCAGAATGTGCAGAACGGCTAGAAGATTGTGTCTAACGGCTAGTTTCCGTGGGGAATGGCTTAAATAGCCACAGAGAACTGTAGCAAAGCAGTGAAGCGACATTCCATTCAAAGAAAACAAGAAATCTTTATCTACCAAAGGATTTCAAAGAAAAAGAAGGAAGAGGGCCATTAACTCCATTCAACCAACTCTTCCCAGCATTAAAGGAGTCTCCTTCAGTCTTCAAGTCTTCAAGACATTCAAGAGGAGACCCCGAGTTCCAGAAGCCCTCCCTTACATCTTCATAAATTTGTTTGAGGGCTCTTAACTTCTCTCTTATTTATATCGATGTATATCTGCTTGTTTAGAAGCTCTATTTTTTTGTTTGTCTTTGTTCAAACCGTTTGTTCCTTACTTGATTCAATCAGGGGACTGAATCAAGGGTATAAAGGTTTGTTGGTGAGCCTAGGTTGAAACCAACGTGTAAGGGTTTGATTGTGAGCCTGGGAAAACCGACCGAGTTCGTTGTGATCTCGCAAAACAACAAGTTAGGTTGTGAGCTTGTAAAACAACCGGCTGTAATCCGAGGGGTTATAGTGAATTCCCAAGTGAGGCTTGGGGAGTGGACGTAGGAGCAAGGGTTAGCTCCGAACCACTATAAATTCCTTATGTTTGTGATTGCTTAGTTGTCTCTTACCTTCATTTCATTCACTGCACATAGCATCTAATTAATCAACTTGCAAAAAGTATTAATTAGTTGTCCACAAACATTTTAATTGTAATAATTATTTTAAAACCCAATTCACCCCCCCCTCTTGGGTTGTCTATCTGGGCAACAGGAAGGAAAAGAGGGATCGGGAGAAGAGAAGAAAGGGAGGAGAAGGGAGAAGAGAAGAAAGAAAAGAAAGGAAATGAGAGAAGGAAAGGAAGGTTCGGGAAGAAACAGGAAGAAAAAAAGAAAAAGAAAAGGGAAGGAAAAAGAAAGAAAAGAAAAAAAAAGGAGGAGAAAAAGGAGGAATGGGTTAACGGGTTTGGTTTGGATTAACGGGTTGAGTCCGAACCCGAACCAATCCAATCTGATTTAAAGAAATTAAAATGGATTTGGGTTAACTCGGGTTGGGTCTCATCTAAATCCAACTAGGTTCAATCAGATTGAAATTTAAATTGATTAAGCTAAACAAAGTTTAAATTGGGTTGAGTCCAAGTTCAATTGGATCTGAATCTAATTAAATTGGATTGTGCAATGATTGGACTCAGGCTGGCCTTGGGCCGAGCCCAAAGTATTTAAAATGGTGGTTTAAAATGGATTTAGTAGGTTCGGGTCGATCCTAATCCAAGCCCAAATCAACTGTTAAAGACCAAATTAACCGCAGGCTGACCCTAATTCAAGCCCAAATAATTTAAATTGACCCTTAGGCCCAATTAGATTTTGGACTGAGCCCAATGACCCAATCAGAAGACCAATTTGACCTAGAAAGGACAAGACCTAATCTTGAACCAGGCCCAATCCTGTAATTAAAGACTAAATTGGTCTATGTGGGCTTGATTTGATTTTAATCCAAGCTCAAGTAGTCAAACGTTGGGTTAAATTGAGGTGGAACTAGCCTAAAATTGAGATCGGAAGCCTTGTAGCTCAAATTACATGAAATTAGGCTAAGGGCTTGCAAAATAAATAGAGAAGTATACTTACTGAATAAATGTCTCTTTGACATGATTAGATAATCAATGAACTGATTAACAAAGGAAAGGAGAAAGCTTTAAGCCAATTGAAAAGGTAAGTAATTTGTCTTAAATCTTATAGATCATGTATCACAAACAAGTATTATTCATGCAATTTGAATTGTGTATATGATTTGTGAAAATAGTAAGTAATCTTGCACTAATCTTATTATTTTATAAATCATGAAAATACTTTGTTTATAAAATTTATAAAGTGTTATTTATACTTTCAATTATAGAATCAAGCATATGCTAGTAAGTGTGCATGATTTACCAAAGATAACATGGTTCAGTTATATTATGTATTCCATGAAATATGGTATTATAAATGCATTAAAATGATATTTGTAGCATGATCATGAAATTAATGATTTGAGGTGCCATTAATCAATTTTCAAATGACTTATAAAATATGATTTACGAAAGTTATGATTTATGAACTCTCAGATGCTATGCATGGGCCCCTGCCAGTGGGTAAGAATAACTGAACAACATGGGGCCCCGCCAGTAGGCAACAATAACTTGGCATACTGATCCTTGCCGTGGGAGTTTAAGAGCGGCCGTAGCTACACTACTATCTGAAAGTATAGATTTCAAATCATAGAATAATGGCACAATTTTTATGATATATAATCATATTTATGAAATTGCATGATTGTACATGCATTGATTTACAGCTTTGTTTGAGTATATTGTACATATGAAAAATTGTATTTGATGTACATGTCAGCTTCTCAAACCTTGCATAAACATGTTTAGTATTATGTTTGATCTGGTAAGATTATGCATGATTACTTACTGAGTCGTGTAGCTCATACCTGTTTATTTACATTTTTCTGTTAGATCACCGCTAGAGTTAGCAGCAAGAGACTTCTTGCATCAGGTTCATTTTGGGGGTAAAACAAACATTTTGTGTACATAAACTGTTTTAGTAGCTTTGTACTTTGGGTTATCCTGAAAGTTGTACTCGGACGGTTATAAATGAAGGTTGACTATTTTGACTACCTTATTATCTTGATATGTGGTTTTGTGCTATTGTGGGCGGTAGTCGGCAGTAGCACGGCCGTGACACGGATCTGGATCCAGGTCGTGACAGTTAAAATTATGTTTCTTATGACTGAAACAGCTGATAGAGGAACTGCTGCTTGCCTCACTGATATTGTTAAGAATATACAATATTGAGGTTAAAGTTAAACAATATGATTTTTAGTAATTCACATCTTATATACATTTGGGATGGAAATGTATAAGGTGCTAATTATGGATGGCATACCAATCAATTTATGAAATCATGGGAGGACAACCGGTAAGTTGGTGAGCAATATTATTACATGAGTTCTACAACATTACAGACAAAGGCCAAATGATTGGAGAAGTATTATAATGATATATTAGAAAATAAATAACAAACTGTAGCAATTACTTTAGAGAATATGATACTATTTACAGGTGCTCCTAAGATCAAAGGATTATCTTCACCTACAATGCAGGTGATAAAAGCTTTCTGAATATATTTTCATTGCCTCGGCATTCACTTGATGTAAGATATAAGCATTGCTATTTTAGAGACTTATGCCATTTCAAGTTTCGAAGGGGTTTATACGTTATACATTTTGTCTTTTGTTTGTAGCTGGATTATGCTGAACTTCATTCATTTTTCCTGGCAACAATGTTAGGTAATAGGATTTCAGAATCTAGATTAGATGTCTATAAGCAATTATGCGTACCTTGATTTACTTTGACAGTATTGAATTTATGATGACGGATTCCACTTGTTCTTCGCTTCTTTGTTTTCTTTTTGATCGGTTTTATTTCTCCACTTTGCATAAATTTATTCATCCATTTTGATCTATATACACATCGCAAACACTTGGTGAAGAATATGCTTTTTTGAATTTATGAACCACTGTTTTTATCATGATTTAAAAAATCCAAAATTCCTAAAGGAAAAGGAATTGTTCTAGAGTTCTCATACCTATGGTTCAAATATCTTGAAAATCTACAAGCTAATTTCAAGGGTGATGGAGGACCACTGCAGGGAGAAGAGAGAAAGAGGAAGAAGAAGGGAAGGAGGAGGAAGAAGAGGTTATAGAGACGCAGGAAGAAGAGAAGAAGAGGAAGATGAGAAGAAGAGGAAGAAGAAGGAGGCTAGGGTTTTTTTTATTCAATCATCAATTTTCTAATTCATGAGTGGGGTGGCCCTTATATAGGCCTTACATCATGAATTGATCAAGTCAAATAATTAACAACTAACCAAACTTGAACCCTTCAATTAATTGACTAAGTCAATTAATTGATTACATACCAATTAAACCTTACTAACATTAGACCATTAAACCAATTGATCACATTCAAAATTGGACCTTTATAATTAGGTCTTACATTGATCAATTGATCCAATCACTTGACTCAATAACCAAATCGACTCCATAATAACAGAAATACAACCAAATCGACTCAAACAAAAGCAACTAATAAGGCAATAAAAGAAACATAATGCAGACTCAAATGGATCCGATCTGGGTCTGACTCAATCCGGTGGCTCAGGATCCTCTCATAACTATAATTATGTCATCCCTGGTGCGGGCGCGAGCAAGCAGCTCTGATGGCTCGATTGTCTGAACGAACGGCTCTGATGTCCCCATTAAAGAGGCTTCATGCTTCTTAAATTGTGTCACTGCTTAATATCAGACTATCAATATGTTTGATGGATGACTTGATAATAGGTAAGAGACCTTTTGAGTACTTGATTTTGGTTACATGCATTTTTGGATAGTTCAGAACATGCTCAACCATATGAATCATTAATTTAGAATGTCCCATAATTGATTATTTGATTTTTGCAATGATAAAAGTGTAGAACCGAAGCCTCAATCCCATTGGAAGGAAAGTAACTTATTTCTTTCTCTCTTTTTTTCATTATCCTTAGTGAGGTCTACTAGATTCTAAGGCAAATGTAGTCATGCGGACTTCAAAGATTGGGTTCCAAAATTTAACACACACACACAGACACACACACACACACACACACTGGTTTAGAATGTCTGAACTGTGTACAATCTAAAATACACATACATGAAAATTATGCATCTAGTCATCACATGAATGCCATAACTAGAACTAGCATATTAAAAAGTATTCTATGGATTTTTTTTTATTCAAAAGTTGATCTTGATCTAGGCATCTTAAAATGAATGGAAACCAAAATCCAACTATTTTGCCTGTGCGTAACCATAGATCAAATTAAAATATTATAACGTACTCAAATTCTTAATTTTGGGAAAAATTAATCATAAGGAGTGTCCGAACATATAATGCATGGTTCCTAGGTAGTTTAGTCTTGTAGATAACATCCATCAGTTTATCAATGTGAAATTTCATCATTGAGCTTCACCTAACCAGATTTGATATAAAATCAAGTTGTTCGATACATTGGTTAACATGAATCATCATATTAAAAAACTTTCAGTTTTTAAATCTCTTTAAAAACTTTCGCAGTCAAGGAATAAATCTCTTGAAACCTGATTGTTCTTGAAAACATTGTACGATTAGAAAGGACTACAGAATTATATCTCAACTAACAGTTCTATTTTCAGATTTAATTGCAGCTAAATATTTCAAGTGTCATAACTTGTAATTGGAGTTTGGATTAGCATTGTTCAATTAATATATGATTTGGGTTGTCTCGATGAGTTAATATTATTAGAAATGTTATAGTCTAAGTCAAGGTACGCCATCTTAGTACCAAGCTCTGTACTGATGCCACCTTGTCACTATGTTGGTATGCCTGGTATGGGGCCGATTCGGCATACTGAGTGTCGTTATGTCTCTTGTAGCATATACTGGTATGGAACCGGTACAATATGGTACACTCTCATACCATTTGGTTCAGTATGGTATGGTATACCATGGTCTAAGTTATTATGGCCTAAAAGCATTGATCAATTTGAGGGCATACTTATAACCTTTTGCTTTCTTTAGTCATAAATTTGAGGGTTACTATCAGTTTACTTAAGTTAAGGGATTATATTTAATATACGTTTCTTAGGATTTTGAGTCATTGTCAAAAGGGCAAGTCCATCTGCATGATATAAATGAATATACATAAAAATTTATAGTAAATTTTTTTAGGTCGTAAATTTATTGAGGGTTACTATTAGCTTACTTAAGTCAAGGGATTATATTTAGTATAGGTTTGTTAGGATTTTGAGTCATTGTCAAAAGGGCAAGTCCATCTGCATGATATAAATGAACATACATAAAAAATATGGTAAATTTTTTAGTTTTTATGGTGGATTTTGTGCAATACTTTTTCCTCTAGCTTAAGGCTTTGTCTAAAATTTATGGTTTAGATCAAATCTGCTTCTCTTTCACTTTCCTGAATATGTGATCTAAAATCACAGTGTTATTATTTGTGTATCTAGCCATCAGGGAGTGATCTTTGTTACTATGTCAGTTCTTCCCCCTATATGGGCAACGATTATCATTTCCCAAGGCGATATTTATTGCTTGTAAATAGAGTTTTTTTTTTGGACATGCACCATAGTCAACCAAATAAATGCAATGTTCAAACGGCATGACATAAGACCTAGTCGGAGAGTTCTGCATTTTTATACTAGATTGGATTCACAATCCTTCTCATTCCAACTAGTTCTGACGGAGAAGGGTACTTTTTGTGTTCGACTAAAGTTGTCTGCCATGTTAGCTGATTGAGTGTTTTAGTATTTTCTTGGTATTTATTTTGGTAGATATGTTAACTAACATAGTTTGAACTCTATAAATCTTGAAGTGGTTTGCAGTATTGTTCTTATGATTTTCATTTGAAAGGTTTGGATTGATTTTAATTCCTTGGTTTAATTGTATTGTATTCCATAATTCCTTTCTTCTTCTCTTTCTTTTTTGCCCTGATTTCCTCTTTCATCACTGATATACTCTACTTGTTCTCATCACTCTGACATAAGATTACCACTTAGTTGTTTGATTAGGTGGTCAGACTGCAAGATTGAGATCATATTATAATATCAGTTATATAACCAAGACATTTGGCTGTTGCATAAGGATTGACATTCTTTTCATTGCCATTTTTATGTTGGAGGATAACAATTTAGGCTTAATTGGCAAGCATGAGTATTACAATATTTGAGTGCTTAATCCATGTATACTAATGCAGAACATGCAGAGTGACATAAAATTACTGCCACAACAAGGGGCTACATTTTGATACCTACTCCGACATAAGATTACCACTTAATTGTTTGATTAGATGGTCAGACTGCAAGATCGAGATCATATTATAATATCAGTTATATAACCAAGACATTTGGCTGTTGCATAAGGATTGACATCCTTGTCATTGCCATTTTTATGTTGGAGGATAACAATTTAGGCTTAATTGGCAAGCATGAGTATTACAATATTTGAGTGCTTAATCCATGTATACTTGTACAGAACATGTAGAGTGCCATACAATTACTGCCACAATAGGGGCTGCATTTTGATATCTGTCCCTGCCTTCATATGTCGCAGTGATATGCTATGGTACAAGATGACATAGGTTGATATGTGACCGGACTGCAAAGTAAATACTAAGAAATCTTACGAAGTACAGTATTTCATTCGAGCAGGTTTTCTTCTTCATTTTTCCATATTTTAAACATTCCCAATCTCTTCTAGGCTTCTCTTCATTGTTGCTTGTTTGATCCAATATAAGCTGGCTCATGCTGGTTTGTGGCCAAGAATTTTTTAAACTGTAATGCACATGCATGATGCATAGCGTCTGTTTATAACTAGCAATATTGCATCTTTAATATTAGAAGGATCAAGCTATTTTTGGGATTTTCAAACCATGGTACTTGCTGCATCCAAAAATAGCCTAGCTTATCAAAAGGTTTTACCATATCATCTCAGCATGCCATCACCGTCTTTTTGGAATGTAATATAGTTCTCATGTCAGTGCATACCTCTCTCTAGCATGATATGCTATTATGCAACATTACATTCCAACCCCTAATTGCTAAGGGCATAATATATCATGAACTGCTGTTAAAAGATTTAATTGTAAATTTGATTGAGATGCAACAAGAATACATGAGTTTTCTTCGTCCTGCTGATATTATCTGGATTCATGATTCCATATCTGGCTTCATATGCCATTGATCTTGAACTTAGTAACATTATTAAGCTCCTTTTGGAAAATAGTGGACACATTGGATGGTAACGTTCATGCAATATCTATCATTCGTATTGGAACCTAAATGCATGTAAATGAAGTTGGATCCAGTTGTGAAGTTGAAGTTAAATAGATGGAAATACCAAAAGAGCCATAACAGGAAAACCTTTAAACCTTACAAGGTAGATGAAAGACAGACACATGAATTTAATCTCAGGCCCTTTTCCTTCTTAAGAAAAAACACCATAGAATAGTTGGGTCAAAAATGTTACTGGATCAAGAGTGGAAAAGACTGGAAGAACAAGGAAGTACCTAGACCCTAGTATATGCCACACGTGAATAAAACAAGGATCAATGCCTGATACCCATTATATAAAGACTGTAGGTTTAAATTGAACCAAAAGAATCAGAAACCAGCAACATATGCTTATAGCCAGATTTGAAAGCAATCTTTTGACATAGACTGTACAAATGTTTGAGAAAAAGAGGATGTGATCTCTCATAGAAAAACGTGACTGTAGACTAGGTTTTGCAATCCAAATCTTTGATATATTGGAAGGCAGGAAAGCAGTAGAATGTGTTTTATATTATACTTGAATGTCAGCTATCACTTGGATGTGCTTGTGGTGAGCATAAAACTTGTGTGACATAAGTCATTCTGAGGGATCATATGAAAATGAATGACAAGAATTATTGCTTATCGTTAATTTTAAGGGAGAATGAGATGTTTGGAAGAATTTTGATGGAATCCCAAGACTTGAGTTCTCTTCATATGCCGGAGTGGTTTTTGAAGTATGATAATGTACTGTTCTGTAACTCAAAATAGCTCAATCATATTGTTAATTAATTGCACTGGAAGGTCATTTCGTTGGTTAGTAGATTTGAGTGATCAAGATTGTGTTTCTATCTTTTGAAGTATTAATTCTATTATATATGCTACACTTTGATGTGGTGCAGATTTTGGGGAAGTTTCTCATTTGACCCCTCCATTGTCTGAACAACAGTTTGATTTGATTGTCTAAGTAGAGTTATTTGTCGAAGTAGGAATATCATTTTAGTCTAGAAATATCTCATGCCTTTTCAGGTTTAAGTTGAACTCACCAAGGCCGTGACAAGAAGGATTGGTTTTGGCATTGGGATATATGTGTTTATGTAAGCTTGAAGCCAATTACTTTACTGGATACTTCTCTAAGGAATATCAGATGAGTTAAAAAAAGAGCATTACAGATCTCATTATTGAAAGACTAGAGAACATGTGAAGAATTTGGTAAAGCACATAGAGGATTATTTATTGCTTATTGGTGTCACTTATCATGTTGCTGCCTATTCCATGTTATTTGAAATGCCAACTTGAATGGCTGACGGTTTGGCAGAATTATGACGATCTTTCCTCTTTTGACTGTAATAATTTGTGACAGGATCTTATGCAGAGCAAAAGGAAGATGATTTAAGAAATTGATGGTGGATTACCTGTTAAAATGAATGCGGAGCAATATGTAGCTGTCTCTGCAATGGCGGTGGTTTGAAGGAAAAAGAAGGGGTTATATGGAGTTTCATGGCCCATTATTGCTGCTAATTCTAATAAAGCTGACTGCCTAATTACTAAAGGGCATTTACTCTCTTTCCTTAAATGGTGGACAGATTCACTAATATTATTTAAGCAGGTCATCAACAAGGGGAGCCTTTGAGCTGATCCTCAATATCCTATGGCTTAGTTTTATTAAGTTAGATTTCAATAGAAAAATACTCTGCTGAATACATTAGAAGACTGATTATCTGGAAAAAGGATGGGTAATTTACATGGGAACCTAGATACTGCATTTAACTTTCTATTTGTAATTTGGCAACATTGAATCTCATAGCTTATATGTTTTAACATTGCATGCTATACAATTGATTCCGCATTGATGAATGTATGCCTTAGATTATGTTGATCTCCTATAGGACTATTGTGTTTGCATGTGGCTGAAAAGGTCTCATAAATGCTCCCTTGAAACAATTTTATCATGGATAAATCCAAATTAATGGGGATACATGGGGAATAAAGCATATTCTTCCTTTTGGGGAGTGCATCAGTTGAAAATTCAAGTAGCAATAAGGGCATTTGATCATGCATTAAATTGTAACTGCAGAGAATTCGTATTACATTCACATTTCATTCTACAATGTTGAATCGAATCTCTCACTGTGTGACTGCTAGTATCCAATGGTCAGAGGGCGAAGAAACTGTCTTGAATTTGTTTCTGAACCTTTGGATGCTAAAAATGGTTTGAATATTTTGATTGGATAACATCGTGCATATTTGACAAGCACATACTTTAATGAGGGTGAGGAAATGGTGTAATGACCCACCAAGTGTTTGGATGGTAGACAAAGTGATAAGTTTAACCTTTGATCAATCATTAAAACTCATGTGAAAATTATATAGTGGTCCCTAATTTAACCTTTGATTAGCTCAAAGCTCCTGAATTACTACTTTCACATAATAAGAAATTAAAAAAATACTTTAATGAGGGTGAGGAAATGGTGTAATGACCCACCAAGTGTTTGGATGGTAGACAAAGTGATAAGTTTAACCTTTGATCAATCATTAAAACTCATGTGAAAATGATATATTGGTCCCTAATTTAACCTTTGATTAGTTCAAAGCTCCTGAATTACTACTTTCACATAATAAGAAATTAAAAAAATAGCTGAGGTAATATAATTTTGAGATCTCTAAATGGGAAGTTGATTATCTGTTGGTCTGTAAGTTACAAGTTTATATAGAGCCGTCTCCACCAAGAAAAGTTTTCTCTGAAGTCCCTAATTAGATGTTTACTTCATTACCCTAATTTACAAGCATAGGCAAGTGTGTGTGTGTGTGTGGTCCCTAAATTGGACGTTTGATATTCTGACAACTCTTGAATTCTTGGGTTTCATGTGAAGGCCTCTCTCTCTACATGAGATCACAATTTGGTCATAGCTTTTTCTCTTTCATATTGGTGACTATATGGTCATAGCTAGCCTAAACCAGATATTGTTTCTTATTTTTGATAAGAATGATCCAGACCAGTTTCTTTAGAACCATGAATTTTTTCTTCAACTACATATGTGCCTTGCGATATCAGGGAACACTTAATATAATATCACACTGATTGGTGCCTCTAGATATATTTCGATTTTGCATACACACAACATCATTAGAATCATGGCTCCGAAACGATACTGCTTCGCTCAATTTCTTTGGGACTCTTAGTATTACCTTTGTTGATAACATTTGTTACTCGGCCTTCACATGAAAAAATTGTGACCAAATTGTGATCTCATGTAGAGAGATAGGCCTTCAATAAGGGTGTGCAAAGAATAGGCCAAATCCTGAGCTTGATGCGTACCAGTCTCTTCGGTTTTTAAAATTCGGTTTGGTGTCGGTTTGAACAAATTTTGAACCTAAAAAAATTCGGTTCAGTTTTAGTTTGAATTTTCGGAAAAACTGATTCAAATCAAATTGACCCGACCCATATGTATATATAAGTATATATATTCAAACCAACCTGATCCGATCTAACTCGATCTGGCCCATTTGTATATATAAGTATATATACATTCAAATCGAATCGACCCAACCCATATATATATATATATTTATAAACCAACCCAACCCAACCCATATGTGTATATAATATATATATATATATATATGTATTTATATATATTAATTTTTAATTTTTTTTAATTGTTTAGACTTAGTCCAGCACATTGAACATCAACCCATTAAAGCAAACCGAGCCAAACTGAACTTTTGGGTTAGTTTGAACCCTTTTTTTGAATAAATCAGTTCAATTTTGATTTGGGTTTTAGAAAACCGGTTTAAATCAGTTTGGTTCCAAAAATTACCCTAAATCAGCCCGACCCGAACCATGCACGCTCCTAGCCTTCACATTAAAATAGGGAATTTAAGAGTTGTCAAATTATCAAATGTCCAGTTTAGGGACCGTATATATACAGCTTGACTTTTCTACCTCAAGTAGATCTCTACTCAGATTCAGTTAGGTCTAGATTCGACAATGGAGGTCTCACACCGATGATCCAAGCTGTTGGATGTGATCTACTATTTTTAAACAGTTTACATACCAAAAAGTATGTGATTTAGAAATCTCTAGCCTATGCATGAAGCGATAAAAAAAAATTAGACAATCTAAATAACATTAAACTATATATATTTTGTTAATCACTTGATGTATAGGTTAGGGATCTCCAAATTGCATGAGTGTTGGTATGTAATAGTTTAAAGACAGTAGATTGCATCCAACAGCTCGAATCATCAATGTGAGACCTTCATTGTCCAATCTAAACTTAACTGGATCTATGTGGATATCCACTCGAGTATAGCCAAGTTTAGCTCTCTCTCTCTCTCTATATATATAAATATATGTATATATATATATATATATATGTTTGTCTATATGTATGTATATATTCTATACACTTGCCAATGCTTAGGGTAATTAAGTAAACATCTAATTATGGACTTTTTTTTTTTTTGCTTAAGAAAAGGGAGCAGGGGGGAGGAAGGGACAAGCCCAACCCCGCGTAGCAGCCCCCACTGGGCCCCCCACCCCGCCAGGAGAATGTTCGATGCGGGCAAACCGGGTCGTGTGTTGGGCACGCCGACCTATTTTACTTATACTCTCCCCACCCGTGAGCCGGCTTGGTTATCCGACCCGACCCTCCGTGTGAGTACGTCACACCTGGCACCACCCAGGCTATCAGCCGACCAGTAGCACTTCCAGACCCCGTGTCCAGGCGTGGAGCATTCGGTCCCCAAATTTAATCGACGCCCGCGCGTTTCGAACCTGGAACCACTTGGTTGGAAGTAAACGCCCCGTTCCAACTGAGCTACCACCTTGGTGGTAATTATGGACTTCAAAGCAAACTTTTATTGGTTGAGACTGCTTCTATATACATACTTGTAACTTGTGGACCAATAAATAATCAACTTCCCACTAGAGATCTCAAAATTATCTTTCCTCAGCTTTTTTTAATTTCCTATTATGTGAAAGTAGTAACTTAGGGGCTTTAAACTAATCAAAGGTTAAACTAGGGACCAGTACATAATTTTCACATGAGTTTTAGTGATGGTAGACCCACCAGTTAAAACGTGTTAACCCAGTAATGAGGAAGGTGGTGGTACAAGCGGTTATAGTCAAAGATTAGTTTCTCTGCTTAGGAACCAGAACACATCTAAGGAAAGTAATGGAATTATATATACATAAAAAAGAAAAGAAAAGCAATAATCTTCTAAGGTTTCTAAAAGCCTAGCAACAAGCTATATTCCAAATGAAAACTGCAAGACAGAGTCCTCTGACATTGGAATTAACATCAAGAAAAAAACCTGCCAAATGAACCCCATTACATGGTGTTTGCTTAATAGAAGCTTGTTTCTCAACATCAGCAAACCATCTAAGCTCCTGAGATATACTGAGAGTTATCTTTCCATATTTCTACTATCCTCTTGACTGTTTGCTCTCTTTTAGTTTCCCCTTGATGTATTTTTCATATTGTTGTCCATCCTCCATATGTCATGTTACATTAAGAGTTCATTGTATGCTTAATGCATGCCAAATTATAGAGAGACACCATTGTTTTACTATATTAGAGAATTATGCAGACACACGAGTCACTTTCTCTTTTTTGGAAGTGTTTAAAGTTTCAATTAACTAAAGGTGTCTGGTTCTTCTCTTCATCTTGCTTCAACTATGCCAAAATCAGAAACTTTCCAAATTGCTTGAAGACTGTCACAGTAGTGAAACCAGTCATGCATCATCAACTAATTGCAATGTGCAGATTTTCCCATAAAACTTTTTAAAATATGTTAGGATCTTTTACTTATCTCCCTTGAACCATACAAAAACCAATACTTCAGGAAATTGCTTAGGAACTAGTAGATTAGTAATCCAACTAGAGACTCTTCTTGGACTTGTTCACCTTATTGTTCAGATCAAAGGGCTTCATTGTTCAGGAATGCATTATTATTTAGTTGTTATTTGTTCTTCAAAAGTGTGGAAATAGTCAAAAAGGATTTTGGATGGATCATACAATAGCTTGCTTCTAGAAAATTGATGTCATAAAGTTATGTTTATGGACAACTCAGCTCAACTCAACTAAGCCTTGATCCCAAACTAGTTGGGATCAGCTACGTGAATCTTTTTCCTTTATTCTGCTATGTTTAGGGCAACACTTTGAAAGATGTAATGATGTCAGGTTCTTCCTTAGTACTTTATAATCTTTTGTTTATCGCATATTTTTAAAGTTATGATAAATTTTTGGGTTTATAAAATTTTCTCTTACATGTAAGACCAACTGTTTTTACAGGCAAGAGATCACCGAACTTCAAATCAAAGAAATAAAACTCAAAAAAGAGGCTGCTAAAGGCAGCAAAGCTGAACAAAGAGCCAAGAAGAAACAGGTCGAGGATGAGATATCTCAATTGTTATCACAAATAAAAGCAAAGCACTCTGATGAACTTGCTTTCTTAGGCTACAAAAGGACTGACAACTCAGAGAAGGACAATCTGGACTGTTTGGTAAAAGCTATCGCTGGTATTTCTGTCACTAATCATAGAGAGTCCACAAAACCTAGCAAGGGAGCAAGGAGGCGTGGAAGAAGAGCTCAAGAGGTAGCAGCTAGAGAGCAAAGGATACAGGAAGAACAGAGCAACATCATTAGTGATCGTATGATTGAAAATGAGAGTTTGGAGAGAAAGCTTGAGCCTCTTGGTTTGACAATAAATGAGATCAAGCCAGATGGTCATTGTTTATATCGAGCTGTCGAAGACCAATTATCACTATACTCCAGAAATATCTCTCCATATAGCTACCAAGAGCTCCGGGAAATGGCTGCTAATTACATGAGAGAACATGCATCAGACTTCCTCCCATTTTTCCTATCTGATAGTAAGGTCGAGGTGGATTCAGATAGCTCACCCATGGAACGATTTGAGAAGTATTGTGAAGAGGCTCGGACCACAGCAGCTTGGGGAGGACAACTTGAGCTTGGTGCTCTCACACATTGCCTCAAGAAACATATCGTGATATATTCAGGTTCTTTTCCTGATGTGGAAATGGGCAAGGAATATAAATCTGAGAATGATAATCTCAGCAACCCGAGCATCTTATTATCATACCACAGACATGCTTATGGGCTTGGTGAGCACTACAATTCAGTGGTTTCCAATGGAAAGAGGTAATAGTGGGTTCTTTTGTTTTATATATTATCAGTTACAACTTGTCATGTTGTACAATGACCCTTTTGGGGTTTTATTTTAGAATCACATGGTTGGTTTCTTCAATTTTGTTTGATGTTCGCTTGATCATTAAACTCAATCAACAATCTTCTCGTCATCTATTTTTTTAGCGTTTCAAAATGCAGTATGTGTATGTGGTCTCCTGACTGCACCGCATACCTTATATGTAGCTACCATATGCAATCAGGTTATATGGAACAAAAAGATAATCTACTTGGCACTTTGTGGACATATATGTTATAGAATTAGCATCTTTGCATAGCTACATATGCAGCCTAGTTATCAATATGCAACTAAATGTATGGCCCTTCTAGCATTACACAACCACATATGTGGCTACTCTTATGCAAGCTCATACGAACAAGGAAGGTTCAAGCTAATGGTTGGGTTGGATATGGATTTTTAGATAGGTGGGATATTTGTATAGTTATAATGTCAATATACTAATTATATTCTAATTTTTGCTACCAAAAATTTGGCGATAAGCAGTAAGTAATGATTGCTAGATATTATTGTTTTTAATAATTTAATATTAATATTATTTATAAAAGATATTGCTATTATAATAATATTTAATATTTTATTTATTTCAGTATTTAAAATATTAAACGTTTATCTACCTTCATACATGACCTGCATAATGCATATGTGCTATACAGTCCCTTGACCGCTCGCATACTGCAACCATCTTAAAAAGAGTTGTTCTTTCAAGTTTAATAATTGTTAATGTGAAGAGACATACTGAGTTACAGGAGATACTTGGTAAACTTCGGCTGTATTTGCTCCATGAGTTTATTTGTTGATGGGTCTATTTATTTTTAGTAAAGCCACTCAGATGCATGGGTTCAGTTATGGTTAAGCTTTTTATGTAATATAATTGTTTTATATTTACATGTTCCATTTAGGAAAATATTTATGAGGCTTCTTCTGTTCTTCATGTACAGGTGAATTCCTTGACATGCAGCTAATGAAAGTTCATGACATGTATGTAGAGAGCATACAGACATTTTAGATGGAGCGGAATTGAGAGTTAAGGAATCATGTAGATTACTGTTTAGTTTGGCACTGTGAAATGTAAAGAAATGTTGTATAAATTGCCGGCAACAGTTCTCCAATAACCACCTTGAAGACTGTCCTCTGTACGCTGCTAAAGAAAAAAAGGTCTTCACTGTTATACTCTCTACTTTTGCTTCATCCACCTCTCTGTTTTCTTAATATCATGTGTCCTTGCAATGACTATATGGGAATCTTAGGGCATATAAGTTTGTCAATACAAGCTGGTAGGTTTAATTATGTTATGAAGTAGGGTTTGAGTCAACGAGATTATTTTATTGTTATCAATTATCTGTCAAACCAAAATCCTCTGGCATAAAAGCAAAAATTTTAGTTGAACCGTCATGTATGTGCAAACACCTGGACTCGAGAAGTCCAATTGTTGCAGTGTAGGTGTGGTTAGCACTGCTATCTAGCATCAGGTACTCCTTTTTTTTGTACTTCACATATCTGCCTTTTTGCTGCACTTTCAGGTATTAGATCAGTTATGATGAGTCTTGTTTGTTGCTTTTAGGTTTTTTTAGTTTCTATGGGCTTACATGTGAGTTTTAGGATGTCTGGTGGATAAATGTTGCAATTAGAGATCAACCAAGGTCTTCATTTAATAAGAGTCTAGTTTTTTGGAATTTTTGGGAAGGATGGGAGGTTATGCTGGAAAGAAAAGAAAGGTGGAAGAAGAAAGCACGTAATGGAAAGAGGAAAGGAAACCTTGGTTGGACAGGAACGTCCGTCTCTTTGAGGGTAAGAGGGCGCACGTGAGTTGGTTGTGGATAGAGCTCTTCGATATGTTGCAAAGATCACCATGGCTACGACTGTGATATCATATAGAATGGCTAGGGACATCTGGGACATTCGCTTTGTTGCAGTAGCATCCAGATTTGTCTTTTTCACTTGGGTGCCCTCACCATTCGACCATCTTAAGGTAAATTTCGATGGTAGTGCGTATGTCGATGATGTCAGCGGTGGAGTCGGCTTTGTGATTAGGGACCATGACTCTAGGCTGATTGCAGAGGGAGGACGATGCCTCTCCTAGCATGACCTCCATTGGAGTTGAGCTTCGGGTAGCTTAGGAGGGCATCACTTTTGCAAGGCATATGTTTGGTGTTGGTAGCGTGTATCTTAAGGGGGATTCGGCCACAGTGATTGACTGGATACAGGAAGAGAACCGGTATAGGACTAGGCACAGGTTGCTGTATGACATCTGTCAATTGGTAAGAGACTTGTACTTCTTTTAGGCAGTTCATGTATTCCGAAAAGCGAATAAGGCGGTAAACTGGGTCGCCTCGTTTGTTGCTCGGCATTTTGGAGTAGTTCTGCGGACTAGTGATGTAACTACTCCTTCATGTCTACGGCATCTTCTCTTTCTTGATTCTAGTGGTTGTACTCATACAAGCTGTTTGAGCTATCGTTGTGTCAAAAGAAAAGAGGGAAAGAAGAAAGAAAGAGAGGCAAAAAGCGGTTGGCTATTCTTGTTGACCATTCGCCTCAAACCATCATTCCTTAAATCTTCTCGGCAAAACTAATCATCAAAACTTAGAAGCCTGGTCATAAAGGTTTATCTGGTTCTTAGATTTTAGCTATGTTAAGGACTACAGAATGAAGATTGTGTAACTACATTTTTTTTGAAAAAATCAACAAATTCTGGTTCATCTTTGCTGCCCTTTCTCCCTTTTTATTTTTTTTTTCTCCTCTCTTTTTGTTGACTGTTAATTAGCTGGGGCCCGAGAGACACCAATAGAGAATATTAACATCCCTTGCGCATTATTTTCTTTTTTGAAATCTGAAATTTGTATTTTACCTCACAAGATTGGATTGGATAGGACAGGGTTTGTAACTTTCGTGCGAATCTACTATTAGATCGTACAATGGCTGCTTCAAAATCTGTGCAGACAGATCAATGAAAGATTTCAGAATGCTTTAAGAGCTGTGCCGGGTGCAATCCAATGGTCGAATACCAATCGATCGCTCTTTCACACGACAGATACAACCCAAACCTGATTGGACTATATTTCAGATATCGGCCTACTCGCTGATTCAGTCTAACAGTGATTTACATAACTGGCATACCACTAAAGTTGATTATGGGTTCTCTTTTGCATTGCTAAAGGGGAAAGCTTTGGGTCACTCATGTCCCTGAGGGGGATGTTGATGTCTAAATTAGTTTTCTGTGAATTAATAGTTACTCCTATATGCAGATTACAATCAGTTTTTGGATGCATGAAGAGATGTCAGCTGCAAAATAAAGCTTTGGTTGCTAGCATGGAATCTAGGGCAGTAAAAAGTCTCTTTTCCACGCCAGTGCAAGTCCCTTAGACCAGAAGGTCTCTTGGCCGAGCCCGAGGACCGCCACTTAATCATGTTTCAAAAAACATCGGGGCTTGGATATAGGTAGCAATGATTTCGAACTAGGTTTCACTAGAGGGGGCTTTGCCCCATATATATAGATTTGATATCAAAGTGGGGAGGGGTTACATAGCCTACCCCATTTGGTGGGTCTTCTTAATGTCGATTTAATATGATAGTTGTTGAAAGCAAAGAAGGTGATCATGACGAAGTTTAAGTGAAATATAAGCAAAGGGAGTCTCAAATTTTCTTGTCAAAAACTTTTAAGGACTCTTTGGATGCTCATGTAGTTTTTCACTGGAACATTCTCCATATGGTTAACTATGAAAAGTAATTAATGGTACAGAGAGGAGAATTATTTGATAAAGGAAATATTGGAATGAACTTAAAAGAAAAAGGGAAACCAGAAATCACCTCTCAAAAGGAATTTATTATCCTATATTTTAGGGATTGTGCGCTCCAAGGGCTCTCTTGAGCAAAATTCTCCTCTCTCCTTTCATTACTCATCCTCTAGACCGGGACCATGAGAGCGTTGTGTGCCATCCAAAGATGCCCCGTAGAAGTAGATCATTTTTGTACATTGTGGGCACCCATTGGAGGGGGGAGCCCGTTGTTTAGAAGATGGACCCAACGTCTTCTATTCACCACCAACCAATCAACACGCTAGTGGACAACTAGAACAGCATTTGCAGTTGCTTAAATCCAAGATCAACCATCGGACAAGCAACAATCTCTCTCTCTCTCTCTCTCTCTCTCTCTCTCTCTCTCTCTCTCTCTCTCTCTCTCTCTCTCTCTCTCTATGGAGATTTGGAGATCATTTGTTGAAGGTAGGTCTCGACGCAATTAACAGGTTGCAAATGAAGATGATACTAGAGGAATTGGTCCAGCGTGGTCCTGTCTTCCTCTTTGTAGAGAGAGAGAGATTGTGGTCCTCTTTGTCCTTCTCTTCCAAGTGCATGATGTGCAAGAGGACTTAGAAGGATCCTCTATGGTGTGCGTTTTACACCCTAAAGAGTGGTACAACCTCGGATGGCTACCATATCATTTGATCATGAAGATGGATAGCTATCAAATAGGGCACAACGTACGGTACGTAAAATATGTTGTGTATGGCACACAATGATTGGATGATGTAGCGGCCATCCCAGGACTATACCACTCTTTGCGGTGTAAGGCACACCACAGAAGATCCAAAGACAAGAAGAGGACACTATAGTATGCATGCTTCTCATCTTCCTCTCTCTACACTCACCATATGCTTGCCAACTCATTGTTGAAACCCAAAATCATATGGGCCAAAGGAACTCCTTTTCTGCTTGTTATGTTATCACTTGAGCAATTCAATCTTAAGTTTTTAAACTCTTGCAACGCAACTAAACAAATTCATAAAATCATTCCAATAAGGCTATAATTGTCTTCAGGCCCTTGTCTATGTGTTCACAATGGTCTATCATTTTATGATTCCCATTACTCTTAGTAAGACTAAAATCTGTCAACTGCAAACATGCAAGTTTGGATGGATGGATGCGATTGCCTAACATAGTTAAAGATTTTACTAATATATTATTATTGTGATAGTGTATATCCCCCCTTTCTCTCCCTCGCAATAAGAACATAACTAAAACAAGTATGCTCAGGTAAAGGAGAAATTTGTTATAATCATACGGAGAAGGATGGCAAAAATATAGCCTCTTCGTGGGAAATCACGCATTTGGGTTTTATAATAGAAGAGATAAAGATCGTAGAAAAATATTTCTTATGAAAAGGAGCAATAATCAAAATGTCAGTTGCAATCATTGCTCAATAGAGCATTTGACATTACTTGTATGCAAGTAAAATCAAAAATTAAACTTTAGCCATATCCACATGCTTCTAGTCGAGCAGCTCCATATATCTGCATATAGTTCGCTCTTACATATGGAATCAAATCCTTATACATAGCATTTTCTCTGCTGTTCAAACTTTGAAATAGCTTCAAAATTAATTTGTGCACCAAAAACTATAGCAAATACTAAGGGATAATATGAATCATCAACGCCAAGCATCCTTTTCTTACTTGATCTCTAAAACTACTTCAAAATTAGTTAACTCTTCATCGTCGTGGTTGACTAAATCTTTAAAAGAAATATCAATACCTTGGGTAGCTTCAACATGAGTCTCTTTTGCATGATTTTGCTCCTCAATATAGATCTCTATGATAGAATCAATCGTAGCACCTTTTGACTCTCTGTGAGCAACTTCAAAATCAGCAGTTCTTCATAATCTTTTTTTATCTTAATAAAACATCTACTTGATCAGGCTCCTCTTGCTCCAAATTTTCTTCCTCAACTGGTTGATGCTTGAACTGATCAACTTTGTCATACTTTGAGTTTTCTGAACTCGACCTAACATCTAACTGATCAAGCTTGTCGCGCTTTAAATCTTTATCTTTGAACCAATTCTACCCCTTTTTTGGATTTTTAAGAAAATATGAAACCAAAACCCACTCTTTAGGAAATTGTTGATTGAAATGTCTCACCTTGCTTCATCTTGAATGGATAGCTGGAAAAATATCCAATGCTTTCTTTGGCTTCTTTATATTTTGGATATGGAGATAATTCTCTCTATCAACTAAAGCTTGGATAATCCACATCATCTTTCTAGATTTCATACCGTACTTTTTTTCTTGCAACCTCATTATCAAAAGTATCTATTGGCATTGTCTTTGACTCTTTCAAGATATCTCATAGATCTTGCCCCATCAAATATGCTTGACTATATGCTTCCACCTTGGATAATTAGTGCTATTCAACTTAAGGAGACAAGGGGTATCAAAAGCAGCCATGTTGATATTGATGAAGTCAAGCATGTTGATGTTGGTGAAATAGGCCATTGCAATTTGAATATCAAATCACAATAAAGTCTATATGTTTGCATACAAGCATAATGAATTATTAGAACCTCTAGAATAATGCCAAATCTTTACCTTCAAAACTACTAACAATGAAGTCACCACTTCGAAAACTATATTCCAAAAAATCCAATCCAAGTTGCACACCTTGATTATGCTTCAACCTTGCTCTGATACTATGTAGAATGGTATACTACCTAGAGTAGATTAAAGGCCAAGATCCAAAATAACTACCTAACACACAAAAAAAAAAAAAAATTGTAGAGAGTTGCAAGAAGAAAATAAAATTAAAAAGAGAATAAATTTAAAGATAAACTTAGCTGCACCTCCTCACTTCTTTAAAACGCTCGTCTCCTCTCTCCAAGGTGGACACTAACTTCCAGCTATGTCGTCTTATTCTAAACTTTACCCGTCAAATGACAAATTTAGTTTTAGTCAAGCTAAGACCCCACTAATCCTAATTAGATTAGGACTGAAGCAATGACTGTCAGCAGCTATTTTTAAGGGATATAGATTGACATAAATAGATGCAGCTAGATATTATAGAAGTCAAAGAACGACTGACATTCAACCGTCGAGAGTTTGCTTTACATAGTAATATAGACGAATCCTTTAAACATTATTACAAAAGTCTGGAGTCAACGGAGCAAGTTAATGCTTTCTATTAAAAAAGAGCTGGGATCCTCTAGGAGCACAACTGCAGAGCTGTAGAGAGCTGTACAGCTTCCAAAGCCATCACGTCAATCGTTCATCGAGACAGAAGGCTGTAAAACAACAAGCAGTGCATTGTAGTATGATATATGACGTAATTTCTCCCTGCTGCTTGATAGCTGTGTATTAACAAGCCGTTGATATATCCCGTGGGAGATCCGACGTTAGGGCTTTCCATTGTAATCGTCGTTGACCATGTTTTGGGTCAACAGAAATTCACTAACAACAATAGACCATTACCATGGTTTACACGTGCTGGTAGCCCCGAAGTCCTGTTTCTGTCCGTGTTTGACCTGACGCTCTCACCGGCTCCTACCGACGCTTTCCACATCCATCATACGTGTGCGCTTCAATGTCGCCAACTTCTCTCGAGGCTTGTCCTGCTCTGGCCCCACAATTGGTACCTTTTGTCCAGTGACTAAGCCCACCATATGAGTAACTAAATTTTATTTTTTTTAAACTACTTACGGTAGCCTCGTGTAAGCACAGCAAACTAAATTATTTAAAAAATAAAAAAAAAAATATCTACTCAAAAATATATTTATAAAATGATGGAAAAAAAAACAACTCAGTCAGCATTATATGAAGTTCGAAAAAAAACTTCACTTCTTTTTAGTGGCCACCGAATACTGCAGTTTTTTTTTTTATATATTGAAGGACAACAGCTATCTTGGGCTTTATGATATTGGGCAGAATTTCTATCATCATGGTTCTAAATTCGAGTCGTTGCAGCGTTTATTAAAATATGCCTTCAGCCACTGCTTGAACATAAGGCATAAGAACGCTTATTGGATCTCTAGTAACCGAAGTGGTGCAAGATGTGACGTACTCATACGTGAGGCTCGAGCCAGAACCTAGAAAAGTAGCTGAACTGAGCCCATGGATGAGAAGAATATGAGTAAAACCGGTCGAGTTGCCCAACACACGGTCATTTCTGTCCGTATCGGCAAGGGCTCAATGGAGACGGCTATACGGGATGGGCTTGTCCCTTCGTCTTTTTTTTTTTTCCTTAAGCGAAGAAAAGAAAAAGAAAAAAAAAAAAGGACAACGGGGCCACGGAAGGGAATGGCGACCTGGGCGTGGTGGGATCTCATTATTATTTAATCGTGTAGAAGGTTCGCTGTGGCGCCAATCAATACAAACTACAAAGTACAGAGGACAGACAGACATGAGGATGGGCCATGGTTGCCGTACAATGGATGCGTCTCAGCTTGATTTCGACACGCGTCAATGTATTTCTTAAAAAATTATATCAATTTATCTGTGACAAAAAAAAAATGTTCTAAATTTTACCGAACCACTAAATTTGTACTATGTGGAGTGCAAAAATGTATTTGAAGCTTAGAAGGAAATATATCTTAAACAAATTTGATAATTAATATTTTCTACTGAGTATTCTATAAATTATCATTCTCATGCTATGCTAATCCACTCCCCTATATTTATATGAAAGTAGTAACAATTAGATCTGTTGGAGAAAAAATGGATTGCCCCAAAACACATGGAGATGCATTGCTGGCGCGTGACGACGGGCGCAACGGCAACAACCCTCAAGGCGCCCGACCTCAAGGCGTCTGACCTAAGTGCGCCCGACCTCGGAGCTCACCGCCTTGCGGCCCTGATCTCGGCTAAGCTGAGCCCGATCGACCTTACGTCCGAAGAAGACCCAGTCGAAGGATGAAGCAGACCTCTCCACTCCACCGGAAATCAAGCCCCTCTCCTCCTCATCCGGAATCCAATCCCGCGACCTCCGCCCGAGCGACTGTCAGCAATTAAATATGCACGATTTCCACGGACCTTCCGCCTGCCCAAAATCTCAGGCCATTCACGGTAACTCGTTGACTCACTCAATTTCGTCCAGTCATCCACGGCAACTCATTAATTCACACGATCACACCTAATCATGACAGTAATCCATTAATTCGCCCAGTCACATTGCAGGTAACTCTGACTCTCCTCCTATAAAAAAGGGACTGGAAACTTCTAACTTGGACTCCTACATACAAACTCTCTCTCTTTCTCCACGAAAGCCCCATCTGACTTAAGCATTGGAGGGCCGGCGTCGGACACCCCGGCAACCGGCTTCTTGCAGGTCGTCCGAAGGATGCAGCCCGCCGACGCACTATCTCCCGGAGCTCCTCCTTCTTAGCCAGTGGTCGCCTCCGGATCCAGTTTCCAACAACAGTTGGTGCTAGAGGAAGGAATTAAACCTTCGACTTCTGCTTCTGCTTACTTAAGAAGCATCAGAAAGCCGGCGCCGGACACCCCGGCCACCAGCTTTTTGCAGGTCCCTCGGAGGACGCAGCCCGTCGATGCACCACCTCTCGGAGCTTCTCTTCTCAGCCAGTGGTCGCCCCCGGGTTCAGTTTCTAGCAACAATTGGCACTAAAGGGAGGGATTGAATCTTAGAGGAAGCGATCCATCATAACTAATATTTTCTAGTTCACTTACTTATAAAATAAATTTTTCCATGTAGGAGCAGCACTTCACCATCACCATCTACGACTAATAGCCTTCAGATTTTGTATCACCATGCTTGTATCACATACACATGAGTCTATGCTAATCTTCTATCCTATGCACAAGGGATCAATAACAAAACATTAGTGTACATTTTCTTCTTTGACATGAATTACACATTTTGTTCTACTATTTAGATTTTTTTTTTTTTTTTTTGTCTTTTCGTTCCCTCTCCTATCTTTAAAATTAAAGATAAAGAAGCACATTTCAGATAATAGAACCCTGTTTTTACAATGTTGTAAACAAAATTCACCTAAATATATACACATTCCAAATTTCCAACACATGACTAGGCACCCTTTATAAAGCTCCCAAGAGAGAATGTAAAAAAAAAAAAAAAAATCTAAGAATTTTTTTTTAAATTCTAAGTGGCAGACCATCAACAGTACCATCACACTCGTACTTTAATATCTATTTTCTTAAACCCCGCTTTTTATCAAGCGCTCTCCCTCCCTCTTGCATCCTGACCGTCCGTCGGCTGCGCGCCCACACCGGTCAACGACAAAAAAACGTTCAAAGCGACATATTGACACGTGTCAGTATCAGGGAGACCCAGAGGACGTCCTGGAGGATACCGTAGTAACTGTGGTCGAGCAGGACGTCCTTGGCGTCATCGTCGGCTTCATCAGGACCGTCGGCACTCTCCTCCTCCTCCAATCGTGCTCCCTGATGAGCTCTTCCGTTGCCCACTTCAGCTTCTCGCCGTTAGTTCGCTCCGTTACTTTCCTCCCCGAAACAGCACCGACTCCACGTTCCTCTCCGCCAGCGCCTCCTCCGCCGCTTCAACTCCGTCCACCGCTCTTGCCAAGCTGACCCCATTTCCCTGAAATACCCCCTCAAAGTTTAGCTCTCCTTGTTCCCAAAATGCCCTCTCCAGTAGGGCTATTCTGGTAATTTAGATAAAGTGGGAATAAAGCGAGAACATTTTTTTCCGAACAATACCTGAATGCGGATGTAGCTCGTTGTCCTGTTCGTCCCGAACGCCATGGCCACCGCTTGATCCACCTGATAATTTATAAAACAAAATAATTCAGAAAATTAGTTCTAAAAAGTGAAATGACCAAAATGTCCAGGGTATTTTCGTCATTTGAGAAAACTAGCGACGGAAGAGGTGGCGGGATTCGTACCACGTCGGCCTGGCCAATCCCTGCGATACGGACGAGGTCCGCCGCGGACGGCGGTGCCGAAGTTCTTCCGGCGGGTTCCGGCTCCCCGGCCCCTAGCGAGAGCACCAGGAGGTTCTCTACACCGGCGGCGAAGGGGAACTCCAGGTTGTTATTCAGCACGTGCGTGACGGCAGCCGCCGTGGGGTTGCTCATCACCAGCCCCCCGCCGACGGCCCGGATCCTCGTACGGCCGTCCACCGACCGCATCTCCACCGCCGCCGCTCCCGCCGCCGCGCACGTGGCGGCGCACACCTCCCGCATCAGGAAATCGTAGCCGTCCGTCTCCACCGCGTCCGCCCGCGAGAAGACGAACGGCGCCCCTGAAGCCAGGTCGTAGCACGGGATCAGCACCGGCTTCACGGTGTCCCGCAGCGTCGCGTCACCGAAGATCCCTCGGAAGAATACCCCGGCTTGTCCGCCAGAACGCCGGAAAATCTTGCGGAGGAGCCCCTTCTCGCCGGAGGTGGCGAGCCGGGAGCGATTCTTCGTGAGGAGGCGGTGGGCCTCGTCGGCGGAGAAGAGCGGGCGGCCGTCGGGACCCCGGGTGAAGAGCATGGCGGCGAGGACCCCGCCGGCGCCGGATCCGGCAGCCAGGTCGAAGAAGTCGGCGATTCGGGCGGCGGGGTCGCCGGAAAACTTGCGAAGAAAGGCCTCCAGGCGGGCGAGGGCGAAGCCGGCGAGGATGCCGTCGGAGGCGACACCGCCTCCGTCAATGGAGAGGATGCGGACCTTTCCAGCGGCGGAGGCCTTGGGAGGCGTCGTCGGCGTGCTTCCGGCGGAGAGGAAGAGCTTGGGGTCGTCGCAGCCGAAGAGGAACTTGTTCTCGAGAATGGAGAAGATCTCGTACCTCAGCTTGTCCACGTCGAGGCTCGGCTCTATCCAAGCCGCCGCTGACTCCATTCTTGAAATAATAACTCTATCGATCCGAACTGGCAACTCAATCGGTGGGAGAGAGACGGGGGGGAACGGAGAGCCCTCCGCTTGGCTTTTATCGCAAGAAGAAGCAGCGCAAGTTAGCATGTAATCACCGTGCATGTTAGTTACAGATCGTGAGCCCCGCGATCAATCGGCAGCTGGCACCTCCCTCTTCGGTCTCGGAAGACGACACGAGGACGAGCATACCCTCGGTTATGAACAGAAACTACAAGTTTGTCGTCGTCAAGTGCACAGATTGTGATGTCTAATCTGCAATGGACGGTTCTGATTTCTAAGGGATTTGAGGGAGCGCGGCGGGGCGGGTCGGGGCAAGGCGGTTAGAGTTGAGGGAAGGAAATCGCGGGAATTTGCCGAGGAATTGGGAATCTCGATGCACACGTGGTTCAACCGGGATCCGGGGACCGACGCCCTCCGAGTCCGCAACGGTAGTTGGAGAGAACGGGGATCGGACGGTAAAAATTTGATCGGAGAGAGGTGTCGGGGGAGGAGGCGACACAGCCAAGTGGGAGCTGGTGGCATGGAATCGCTGCTGGGTTAGAGCATCCATGCAAGATATTAATAACTAAATATGAATTAAGGAAAAAAAAACATATTCTTATGACCGAATCTTGCACTAGTACAAAGTTTGGATATATTTCTACCCAAAAATAAAAAATGTTTGGAATATACCAATGCGGACATTCTATTTTTACTTCCCATGTTTTGATACAGAATAGAGATTGTTGGGGGAAAAAAATATAAGTCGTCACGCTTGCATGAACATCCGAGCAGACCCTTCGACCTGGAGGCGTTCGACCAGACCCTCTAATCTGGAGGCGACCGAGCAGATCCTTCGACCAGGAGACCCGGAGGCGCCCGAGTGGCCTCTCTGACCCGAAGCATCCGAGTGGACCCTCCGACCTGGAGGTGCCCGAGTGGCCTCTCCGACCTGGAAGCGTCCGAGCAGCCCTACTGACCCAAAGACGCCTGACTCGTGCGCTGTGGTCACATCCCCCACAGCGCGATCGAAAAACTACTCCTTGCCTTCGTCAACAATCAATGCATATGACTCCTACAGGCATTCGGTTTACTCAACAATCAAAGCGTATGGCCTCTACAGGCACTCAGCTTACTCAACAATTAAAGCGTATGGCTTCTGCTGTCTACGGACATCAAGCCCCTTACGGCAAACCTGCTTCGCTACGAATGATGGCATGACTCCACGATGATTTGAAAGCTTCGGCCTGATCTCTTACAGTAACTGTCACGCCCCGGATCCGGATCCGTGACACGGCCGTGCTATTGCCGACTACTGCCCACAATAGCACGCAGCCTCGTACATGGTCAACAGGTAGTCAAAAGCAGTCAAACTTACATATATCAAAAAGAAGGTATTACAACATACTGGTTCATATAAAGTACAGAGCTTCTACATAGTTTATATACACAAAAGTATATTCATATCATCCCAAAAATAAGGAAGCCCTGTTGCAAAAGAAAAATGCTTCTAGCAGCTGTCACTGGTGGTGATCTGAAAAAAAAACGTAAATGAACAAGCATGAGCTACACAGCTCAGTAAGTAATCCTGCATAATCTTGTCGAATCAACTACCCTACTGATCATATTTAATCGGGTTTTGAGAAGCTGACATGTATGCTATCTAATAAATCATCATGATAAAATATCCATGCTGAGTAAATAAACCAGTATCCTACATTATCAAGGAATCTTGCACATGCATATAAATAAAGAAAATCGTGCCGTCGGCATGCCGTGGTCATACTCTCAGATACTACTGCGAAGTCATTCTCGGCCACTGGCGGGGCCAGCTCGGTTATTAGGCGGCCACTGGCGGGGCTGGCTCAGTCATTCTCGGCCACTGGCAAGGCCGGCTCAGTTGCATTCGATCAGTAGCTCTTAAGAGTTCGTGGACAATATTTCTTATAGGTGGTACCTCATGGATGCTACGGCGAATTCGTTATCGGTCACTGGCGGGGCCTGCTCAGTTATTAGTCGGCCACTGGCGGGGCTGGCTCAGTCATTATCGGCCACTGGCAAGGCCGGCTCAGTTGCATTCGGCCCGTAGCATCAAGAACCCTTAGGTACCCCTTGCAAGATGTGCAAACAACTAGAGGCAATTCATCATCATGCTTTATGCTCATGCTAGTGAAAATTATGACATGCAATTCTATTCACCTTACATGCATCATGAAATCTACATAAGCATGATTTATGCATAATCACCAATTATATGGCTAACACATGCCACTCATACACATGATTCATAACCCATATCTTAGGATATAATGTAATCTACTTATTTCGTAGGCACAATGGAAATCATAAAGCACATATAATCATAACTTGTATAACTAAAGCGTGCCATATACATTCACCATTCACAGCTTATAATTTAGGGTACATGACCTACAATACAAGTATAACGGATTAAATTTCATGCATGATCCATAAGAGATTAGGATAGGTTACTTACATACATGATTCACAACAAGATTAAAACAAGTTACTTACAGTGATTCGCTTTCTCCCAAGTTTCTCATGTCCTGGCGACGGATCCTGAGTCACCTAAAATCACATCATAATAAGCATATTATTTCCTTTTTACTTGTTTGGATCCTACCCGAACTATAGCCCAAGTCTAATGTATCCGTATTGGAGCTTTAATTGGGTCCATATGGGTTAATTGGCCTGCTAATTGGTCAATCAGCTTAATCCCCAACTTAATTGGGTTTAATTCCGGGTTTAGGGTCACCGTGGTTTATTTGGGCCTGAGTCAGGATTAATCTGGGGTCAATTTGGCCCCAAATTAGTCACATTGGGCTTGAATTGGGCTTATTTCCACTAATTTGGTCTGTTAGGACCAATCCCAGCCCAATTGGGTTTGGGCCTCATTCCATTTGGGCTTAATTTTTGGTTAAATTTATAGTCTGGCTTGTCCAGGCTTAGCCCAATTTGATTGGGCTCGGGTTTAGTCAAATTTGGCTAAACCCTTTCCCTTTTCCTTTTTCTTTTTCTTTTTCTTTTTTTTTTCTTTTCTTTGGGCTTAACGGGTTGCGGGTTCGGATTCGGATCCGACCCGCGAACCCGTTATCAGGGTTTTTCTCCCCCCTTCCAGAGGCTTCCGCCTCTTCATCTCCCGCTCTCCTCTCTCTCCTCTCTTTTCTCCTTCGTCTCCATCGAACCCATGCCTCCGGCCGGCCGGCCCTCCGGCTCCCCTTCTTCTCCTCCGGCCAGATCTGTGGCCTTCCCCCTCTCGGTCACTCCCTCTCTTTTCTTCTCTCTCTCTCCCTCTTTCTTTCTTTCTTTTTTTTTTTTTTTTGTTTTCGCCGAACCCTAGCTTCCGACCCTTCGCCCCCCCACCGGAACCCACTGTCTCCTCCCCTTCTTCTCCCGCAGGCGACCGGGGAGACGAGGCTCCCCCCCGATCCACCGACCGAGGCGGGGGTTTTCCCCCGGTGCACCGGCGAAAAGGAAGGCCGGCCCTTCCTCTCTCCGAAGTGATGCCGGAGAGGGGAAGGGGCTCGGAGATGGGTCGGAGTCCGGGCTATACCCGAGAGCCTCCATCTGTTCCGTCCACGGCAGGGCATGGCCGGAGGGGAAGAAGCCTTAAGGTCCGGTGAGTTCCCTTTTTTTTTTTTTCCTTCCCTTCTTCCTTTTCTTTTCTTTGGTCCTTCCTTCCGGCACCACCACCTCTTGTCGGAGAAGAGGTGGCGGTCCGGCCGGGGCTGGTGGCCTTGTGGCCACCTCTGTTGCCGGCTCGGCCAGATCCGGCGGCCCGGGCTGCCCCCCGAGCCCTAGCGTAGCCGCAGCCGAGGCTGCGGTGCCCTGCAGGCGACTCGGCCCGAGTGGTCATCGGGCCTGGTCTTGGGCCGCGGCCATTCTCAGGCCGGTCCGGGGTCCATGGGTCTGGCCCGTGACCCTTCTCCCTTCTGCCGATCTCCTCCTCTCTGTTTCGTTGTTGAGACAGAGGGGAAATCCTCCACAGAGGGTTTCTCCAGACTTTAAAATTTTATTAACAGGGGGTCCATACCTGGTTTTAGCCGGGTGTAGTCGGGCAGTGCTTCCTCCCTGGTAGTCTCCCCTTCTCAGAGCTTCAGGGCTCCTTGGCCTTAGGCTCCAGGGCTTCGGCTCTCTCTCTCGTTCAAAGTTTAGGGGGTCTGTGACTTGGGGTTGCCGGCAGGGGCTTAAATAATTTGTTTAGGGGATGAGACCCCCCTCTGAGAGGTCCCATCCTCTCCTTTCCTCCCTGCTCCGGGACTGTCAGCCACCCCCCCTGTCTCAGGCGCGCCGGAATTCGGCTGCCAGCAGGGGGTGAGGTCACCTTCCCAGGGTTTGCATGGCTGGGGATTTCCTTCTGTGAAGTCCCATCCCCCTTATCCTCCCTTATCCTCTGGCTCCGGGACTCACAGTTGCCCCCTGCTCTGCCATGGCGCCTGGCTCCCCACTTGGGGCGTGAGGTGACCCTAGCCACCTCTCTCTGCTCTGCCATGGTGCCTGGCTTACCGTCTGGGGCGTGGGTAACCCTTCCCTGTCGGTCTTATCCTTTCGTTTCAGAGCAGGAAGGAGGTGGCAACCTCTTCCTGATAGCCATTATAATAATACTGCCCACAGTGAAATTTGGGCCCAAACCCTTAACTGGGCCTATTTCTTATTGGGTCTAGTAGGTTGTGGGCTCGGACATTACATCCTACCCCCCTTAAAATAAATTTCGTCCGCGAAATTATACATACCTCTATCTTCGAAGAGCTGGGGGTAACTTTGGCGCATCTCCTCTTCAAGTTCCCAGGTGGCTTCCCGCTCAGTGTGGTTGGCCCTCTGAATTTTGACATAAGGGATGGTACGCCTCCGAAGAATTTGCTCCTTCTTATCGACGATGCGCAGAGGAGCTTCCTCATAGGTCAGATCTTCATTTATCTGCAAGGGTTCATACTGTAATACATGGCTGGGATCTGGGATGTACCTGCGTAGGAGGGAGACGTGAAAGACGTCGTGTACTCCTGATAACTCTGGAGGTAGGGCCAGCTTGTAGGCGACCTTGCCCACTTTAGCGAGAACCTCGAATGGGCCGATGTAGCGGGGACTCAGTTTACCGTGCCGCCCAAATCGTGTAACACCCCTTGACGGAGAAATTTTTAGGAAGACAAAGTTCCCCTCCAAAAATTCCAATTTCCTCCTGCCTTTGTCAGCCCATCGTTTCTGTCTGTCCTGAGCGGCTTGTAGTCTCCGCGTTATTAGCAGTACCTTATCTCTAGCACTCTGGACCAATTCAGGACCGAGTAGGTTTCGCTCTCCGACCTCATCCCAATGTAGAGGAGATCGGCATTTCCTTCCATATAGAGCTTCATATGGCGCCATTTGGATGCTGGAATGGTAACTGTTGTTGTAGGCAAACTCTACCAGAGGTATGTGGTCGTCCCAGCCTCCACCTAGGTCCATGGTACAAGCTCTCAACATGTCTTCCAGGGTCTGTATTGTTCGTTCTGACTGACCGTCGGTCTGGGGGTGGTATGCGGTACTGAGTCTCAATTCGGTACCCATGGCCTTCTGAAAGCTTCTCCAGAATCTGGATACAAATCGGGGGTCGCGATCAGAGACGATGCTCACTGGCACTCCATGTAGGCGCACAATTTCATTAACGTACACTTGGGCCAGTCTGTCCAATGAGGTTCCAACCCTAAAGGGTAGGAAGTGAGCTGACTTTGTGAGGCGGTCGACAATCACCCACACTGCATCATTCCTTTTTACTGTTCTTGGTAGCCCTGTAACAAAGTCCATAGTGATATGCTCCCATTTCCATTCTGGAATCTCTAATGGCTCTAGTAACCCTGCCGGCCTCTGGTGTTCTGCTTTTATCAGCTGACAGGTCATGCAGCGGGCAACATACTCAGCTATCTCTCTTTTCATACCCTTCCACCAGTAATGCTCTCGGAGGTCCCTGTACATCTTGGTACTGCCGGGGTGAACGGAGAAGCGAGATTGGTGGGCTTCTCCTAGGATTTCTTTCTTTAATTCCACATCAGCTGGGACATACAACCGCTGACCGAACCTCAGGGTACCATCTGAGTGAATCTGGAGTTCGGGTCGTAAGCCTTTTTCCACTTCATCCTTGAGTTGACCTGTGCGTGCGTCAGACTGCTGAGCGATCTTTATTCTGTCGATCAGTGTCGGTTGTATCCTTAGAGTGGCCAGCAGACTTTCTGTAGTTTCTACAATTACTTCAACCTGCAGCTTATCAAGATCCTTCTGAACCTGTGGCTGGGTGGTGAGTAGTGCAGATGAACTTACTGCTGATTTTCTGCTTAGAGCGTCAGCCACCACATTAGCTTTGCCTGGATGATATTTGATATCCAAATCATAGTCTTTCAGGAGTTCCAACCATCTTCTTTACCGCATATTCAATTCTTTCTGAGTGAATATGTACTTTAAACTCTTATGGTCAGTGTACACTTCACAATGCTCTCCATAAAGATAGTGCCTCCAGATTTTCAGGGCAAAGACCACTGCAGCTAACTCCAGGTCGTGGGTTGGATAATTCTGCTCATAGGGCTTTAGCTGTCTAGAGGCATAGGCTACTACCTTGCCATTTTTCATTAATACACAGCCTAGCCCGGTTTTGGAAGCGTCACTATAAATAGTAAATTCTCCATTTGTGGATGGCAGAGTTAAAATTGGAGTAGATACTAACCTCTGTTTTAACTCCTGGAAGCTCTTCTCACAACTGTTGTCCCAGATAAACTTGGCCCGTTTTTTGGTTAATCGGGTCAAGGAAGTGGCTATTTTGGAAAATCCTTCCACAAACCGTCGGTAATACCCGGCCAGTCCCAAAAAGCTTCTAATTTCTTTGACATTGGTGGGATGAGGCCAATCCACCACTGCTTCTATTTTCTTAGGGTCTACTGACACCCCATCCCCGGAGATCACGTGACCGAGGAATGCCACGCTGCTCAACCAGAACTCGCATTTGCTCAGCTTGGCATATAACTTTTTCTTCTGAAGGGTCTGTAGTACCATTCTTAAATGAACTTTGTGCTCTTCCCTGCTCCTTGAGTAAATCAGTATATCATCAATAAAGACTATCACAAACTGATCTAAATTCTGCTTGAAGACTCTGTTCATCAAGTCCATAAAAGCAGCTGGAGCATTGGACAGTCCGAATGGCATAACCAGAAATTCGTAATGCCCATACCTGGTTCGGAATGCAGTCTTTGGCACGTCATCAGGCTTGATTTTTAACTGATGGTAACCGGACTGCAAATCTATCTTGGAGAAGACTTGGGCACCTTGCAGCTGGTCAAACAGGTCGTCGATCCGGGGCAGAGGATATTTGTTCTTTATAGTTATCTTGTTCAGTTCCCGGTAATCGATGCACAGGCGCATGCTCCCATCCTTCTTTTTCACAAATAGTACTGGAGCTCCCCATGGAGACACACTGGGTTGAATAAACTTTTTATCCAAAAGTTCTTGTAATTGTGTCTTTAATTCTCTGAGCTCGGTAGGGGCCATTCGATAAGGGGCCTTGGAGATAGGTCCTGCTCCAGGGGTGAGGTCTATAGTAAATTCGACCTCTCGATCAAGGGGTAGTCCCGGTAACTCTTCAGGAAAGACATCCGGATATTCTCTGACTATCGGAATATCTTCTAGTTTGATTTCCTTTTGGGTATCCGTGACACATGCCAGGTAAGCCGCGCACCCCTTTCTGAGTGCTCTAATGGCTCGCAAGGAAGAAATGAAATGCAGTGTCGGCTTACATTGAGGGGGCGTATCGTCATTCTGAAAGAAGAATTCTGGTTCCTCTGGGACATCCAGTCCATCCCCAAGATGATGTCAAAATCATGCATGTCCAGCTGTAGAAGATTTGCTTCTAATTCTTTTTCTCCCAACTGAATTATGCAGTTCTTGTATTTGGTGTCTGTTGCTGGGGGTCCAAACCGAGAACGATTGGCACAGCGGTGTGAACGGGGTTCCCTTTGAATTGCTTTGGTTGCGCTCCACCTTCCGCCGGAAAACCTGCAAGCAAGCCTCGCACCACCACTGGGGTAGTGGGGGCCCTCCGACGATCAAGTTAGAGGGAATCGAAGGAGAAGGAGAGGTAGCAGGTAAGATGATGCTATGGAGAATCTTGCTTTTCTTCCCCCTTCCCCCCCAGCCCCATATATATCAGGCTGGGGGGTTTTTCTGGGGATTGGTCATCGTGTGGCACGATGGGGTTGCCACTGACGTGGCCGTTACAGGGCGTCGTGGGGCAGCGCCGGGTACGGCCATGGCAGGGCGTAGTGGAGCTCCGCTTTGTACGGTTGTTACAGGGGATCGTGGGGCAGCGCCGGATTCGGCCGTTGCAGGGAGTAGTGGAGCAGGGGGCCGCGGCGTGCCTCAGGAGAACAGTCTGTTGTTGTCAAGAGATTGCCGACCCGAGGTCGGATTGCTGGATCCAGGGGGCAGCCGACTCGGGGTCGGACTGCGGAGCCGAAGATATCTGACCCGAGGTCGGATTGCTGGATCAAGGGGCAGCCGACTCGGGGTCGGGCTGCGGAGCCGAAGATATCCGACCCGAGGTCGGATTGCTGGATCAAGGGGCAGCCGTAGTCTTCCTAGGCGCGCGTGCCGGTCACGTGGGGCATGGTGGCTAAGTTTCCCCGTAACAGTAGCCCCCCACTTCCGAGCCTGGAATCAGGAGGGGAACGGGTAAAGGGAGTGATGCTTCGAGATTGCCGCCATCCCTCGGAAAGGCGCGCGCGCTCCGAGCTCCCCGCTCTTTTTTTATGGCGTATGGCGGTTGTCGCTGATCTGGCGGTCTGCGGATTTCGGCGGACATCCTTCCTTAATGGCGTCGATTCGCCTTTGGGGCGAGAACGATCCTTCGGTAGCCAGGCGTCCTCTGGCGTCACCGAGGCGTCACCCGCCTTTCTGCCTATTTAACCGGGGGCCCTCCCCCGTCCGCCTTTCTCTTCACAGGCATCCGAGGGTTAGGCCTCAGAAAATCCTTCCGGCGCTAGGCCAGGCATCCGAGGGTTAGGCCTCAGAAAATTCTTCCGGCGCTAGGCCAGGCATCCGAGGGTTAGGCCTCAGGAAATTCTTCCGGCGCTAGGCCAGGCATCCGAGGGTTAGGCCTCAGGAAATTCTTCCGGCGCTAGGCCAGGCATCCGAGGGTTAGGCCTCAGGAAACTCCTCCGGCGCTAGGCCAGGCATCCGAGGATTAGGCCTCAGGAAACTCCTCCGGCGCTAGGCCAGGCATCCGAGGGTTAGGCCTCAGGAAATTCTTCCGGCGCTAGGCCAGGCATCCGAGGGTTAGGCCTCAGGAAATTCTTCCGGCGCTAGGCCAGGCATCCGAGGGTTAGGCCTCAGGAAATTCTTCCGGCGCTAGGCCAGGCATCCGAGGGTTAGGCCTCAGGAAATTCTTCCGGCGCTAGGCCAGGCATCCGAGGGTTAGGCCTCAGGAAACTCTTCCGGCGCTAGGCCAGGCATCCGAGGGTTAGGCCTCAGGAAATTCTTCCGGCGCTAGGCCAGGCATCCGAGGGTTAGGCCTCAGGAAATTCTTCCGGCGCTAGGCCAGGCATCCGAGGGTTAGGCCTCAGGAAATTCCGCTCATTGGTCGGCCAAGGCTGGCGCAAGCCGAGGCGACCGGTCGGGGCTTCAGGCTAGTCTGCTCTCGAGATGATCATCGGGTTAGCCTGGCATCCGAGGACTGAGCCTCGGGGAATTTCGCTCGTTGGTCGGCCAAGGCTGGCGCAAGCCGAGGCGACCGGTCGGGGCTTCAGGCTAGTCTGCTCCCGGGATGATCATCGGGTTAGCCTGGCATCCGAGGGCCGAGCCTCGGGGAATTCCGCTCGTTGGTCGGCCAAGGCTGGCGCAAGCCGAGGCGACCGGTCGGGGCTTCAGGCTAGTCTGCTCCCGGGATGATCATCGGGTTAGCCTGGCATCCGAAGGCCGAGCTTCGGGGAATTCCGCTCGTTGGTCGGCCAAGGCTGGCGCAAGCCGAGGCGACCGGTCGGGGCTTCAGGCTAGTCTGCTCCCGGGATGATCATCGGGTTAGCCTGGCATCCGAGGGCCGAGCCTCGGGGAATTCCGCTCGTTGGTCGGCCAAGGCTGGCGCAAGCCGAGGCGACCGGTCGGGGCTTCAGGCTAGTCTGCTCCCGGGATGATCATCGGGTTAGCCTGGCATCCGAGGGCCAAGCCTCGGAGAATTCCTCTCGTTGGTCGGCCAAGGCTGGCGCAAGCCGAGGCGACCGGTCGGGGCTTCAGGCTAGTCTGCTCCCGGGATGATCATCGGGTTAGCCTGGCATCCGAGGGCCGAGCCTCGGGAAATTCCGCTCGTTGGTCGGCCAAGGCTGGCGCAAGCCGAGGCGACCGGTCGGGGCTTCAGGCTAGTCTGCTCCCGGGATGATCATCGGGTTAGCCTGGCATCCGAGGGCCGAGCCTCGGGGAATTCTGCTCGTTGGTCGGCCAAGGCTGGCGCAAGCCGAGGCGACCGGTCGGGGCTTCAGGCTAGTCTGCTCTCGGGATGATCATCGGGTTAGCCTGGCATCCGAGGGCCGAGCCTCGGGGAATTCCGCTCGTTGGTCGGCCAAGGCTGGCGCAAGCCGAGGCGACCGGTCGGGGCTTCAGGCTAGTCTGCTCCCGGGATGATCATCGGGTTAGCCTGGCATCCGAGGGCCGAGCCTCGGGGAATTCCGCTCGTTGGTCGGCCAAGGCTGGCGCAAGCCGAGGCGACCGGTCGGGGCTTCAGGCTAGTCTGCTCCCGGGATGATCATCGGGTTAGCCTGGCATCCGAGGGCCGAGCCTCGGAGAATTCCGCTCGTTGGTCGGCCAAGGCTGGCGCAAGCCGATGCGACCGGTCGGGGCTTCAGGCTAGTCTGCTCCCGGGATGATCATCGGGTTAGCCTGGCATCCGAGGGCCGAGCCTCGGAGAATTCCGCTCGTTGGTCGGCCAAGGCTGGCGCAAGCCGAGGCGACCGGTCGAGGCTTCAGGCTAGTCTGCTCCCGGGATGATCATCGGGTTAGCCTGGCATCCGAGGGCCGAGCCTCGGAGAATTCCGCTCGTTGGTCGGCCAAGGCTGGCGCAAGCCGAGGCGACCGGTCGGGGCTTCAGGCTAGTCTGCTCCCGGAATGATCATCGGGTTAGCCTGGCATCCGAGGACTGAGCCTCGGGGAATTCCGCTCGTTGGTCACGCGCCTATCACTTGCCGCTCGATGGGGTTTCTCCGTGGCCAGCTGCGATCGTATTTCTCCTCCTCTCGACACGTCGCCTGGGGAACACCAGAAGGCTATTAAATGCTAATTGAGGCATTACCTGGGAAATCGGATCGGCCAGTTGCTGCTTGCGAGGAGTGCCAGTTAAGCGGCCGCGATACGCGCGTTCTTCGAGGCGGATGCGGCCTGGGCGCGTGCGGAGATACGTGTGCCGTGGGATACACGCCGCCCGGAGTGTCCTGCATGAAGAATGCAATTAAGGAGAACGACGCTTAGGAGGTCGTGGGAGGATACGCCTCGAGAGCCGGAACGGCTCCGGATTCGATGCGCCCGCATTTATTGGAGCCACCCGCATCGGAACGACCGGGGGGCCACAGTTTGGCTATAAATATAAGTGCAGGTGCGGTGGAGCCTGCCAAGCCGGAGCTGTTCAGGTTGCCATGGATCGTGGACCTCCTCTCCGGTGTGTGGCTGGGAAGCCCCTGCCGGAAGAACGGGAGGTGCGCCCCTCGCGACTTCCGCCAACTAGCCGTTTCATCTGGGATCAACGGGGAGATTCTCCCCGGTGGAACTCCGCTCTAGGCGTTTCATCCGGGATCACATCCCCCCTCTTTTCCGTCCCACCTCCCGATTGAGCTCTGCGCCAGACGCTTCATCCGGGATCGCGCCTCCTCGCGCTCTTCTCCCTTGTATTCCTTCCCTCCCCTTCTCTTGGGGAGGGCCGGAATATCCTTTGGAGGTGGCGTTCCTCTAGGAGCAGTGTGAACTCCTCCTTCGTCCACTTCTTCTTCGTCCGCGCCGGCTCTTCGTCTTTTGCGTGAGGCGTCGATGGCGCCTCCGGGGAGAAGCACCCACGCCCGGTGGGATTGCAGCTGCTTCGGGTGGAGGGTTCGGGATCCCGGATCTTCAACTCTACGGATTCCCCACCTCTTCCTTACTTTCTTTACTCCCCAATCCCCCTCTGGGAATTCTTTGTAATCACACGAACACGCCATTGCGACCAGGAATTATTGAAATGAAAAGGACTATACATTTTTTGAACTGTCTTTCTGGCTTTGTCTTTCTACTGGTAATACACCCGTAGGTTAGCGGAATTCCAGCTCCTTGGAATTTCTCGACCATCTAGGGCCTCCAACTGGTAGGAGCCAGGTCGGTTTACCCAGCGAACCCTATACGGGCCTTCCCAATTTGGCGCCAGCTTCCCACCTTCCGCGGGTTGAGATGCTTTGGCTCGCCTTAGCACCAGATCTCCGATTCTGAAAAGTTTTGGTCGGACCTTGGAGTTATAATATCGGGCCACCCTCCGCTGATACATCGCCATCCGAACCTGCGCCATTTTCCTCGCTTCTTCCAAGAGGTCCAAGTTTCCTCGGAGTTGCTCCGAATTGGCCTCGGGTCGGTGTGTAGCCACCCGGGGCGAGGGGAGTCCGAGCTCCACGGGGACAACCGCTTCCGTGCCATAGGTTAGGCTGAAAGGCGTCTCCCCGGTAGGGGTCCGATGCGTGGTCCGATACGCCCAAAGGGCGTTCTCGAGTTCTTCGACCCAAGCTTGCCCCGTCCGACCGATTCGCGCCTTAATTCCTTGGAGGATTGTCCGGTTTGTCACCTCGGCCTCACCGTTGGTTTGGAGATGCGACACAGATGTGAACCGATGCTCGATCCCGAATTCCTCGCAGAAGTCACGGAAATGCTTGTTGTCGAACTGTCGACCATTATCCGAGATGAGGACCCGGGGTACCCCAAATCGGACAATGATTTTTTTCTTCACGAACTTCCGGACTTGCGCCTCCGTGATAGTGGCCAGCGGCTCTGCCTCCACCCACTTGGTGAAGTAGTCGATTGCAACAATCAAGAATTTCCGCTGGGCGGAAGCGACGGAGAATGGTCCGAGGATATTCATTCCCCACTGTGCGAAGGGCCAGGGTGCGGTGATTGGTGCCAAGGGGACAGAAGGGGCTCTCTGGACGTTGGCGTGGCGCTGGCAGGCGTCGCATTTCCGTACGTGATCCTTTGAGTCCTCCAACAAGGTAGGCCAATAATAGCCTTGCCTCATGATCTTGTGCGCCAAGGACCTAGCCCCCGAGTGCGATCCGCAGACGCCCTCATGGACTTCGCCGAGGACGTAGGCCGCCTCCGAGGGGCGGAGGCACCTTAAGAGGGGGGCGGTAAACGAGGTCCGATACAGCCTCCCTTCATAGAGTACGTAGTGGGCGGACTTCTTGACGAGTCGCCGAGCTTGATCTTCGTCTTCAGGGAGGATCCCTTCGGCGAGGTAGGCGACGAGCGGGTCCATCCAAGACGGCTCCGGATCAATCGCCATCACCGCTCCAGCCTCGCCGATGCTCGGGGCATCCAGGGTCTCCAGGTAGATTGCCCTCGATAAGTTGTGCGCCTCTGCGCCCACCAAGCGGGACAACCTGTCGGCCCTGGCATTTTCACTTCTGGGGACTTGCTGGATGTCGACACTGCCGAGGTCGGGAATAAGTGCTTGCACCTTCCGGACGTAGTTCTGCATGGTCGGGCTCCGGGCCTCGAACTCCCCACGGACCTGCCCGACCACCAGCTGGGAGTCGGTGAAGACCTTCAAACGCCGGATGCCGAGCTCCCCGGTGAGTTTGAGTCCTGCGACTAGGGCCTTGTATTCCGCCTCGTTGTTGGTAACTGGAAATCCAAACCTCAAGGCATACTCGGCTATCACTCCATCAGGACTGGTAAGGACCAGCCCGGCCCCTCCACCCTCGGGGTTCGACGACCCATCGATGTGAAGCGTCCAGGTCGGGAGGTCGAGGCTGGGCGTTTCCGGCGGTCTAGGTTCCGCCTCCTGCACCGTGCACTCAGCGAGGAAGTCCGCGAGCACCTGGGCCTTGATGGCGGGTCGAGGCTGGTAGCGGATGTCGAACTCACCGAGTTCTACTGCCCACTTCACCAGCCGTCCCGCATTCTCGGGGTTGCTGAGGATCTGTCGTAACGGTTGATCAGTTAAAAGGGTGACAGAATGGGCCTGGAAATAGGGGCGGAGCCTCCTGGTCGCGGTCAGCAGCACGAAGGCGATCTTTTCGGCCTTCGTATACCGCGTCTCGGCGTCCCGTAGGACCCGGCTGATGTAGTACACAGGCTTCTGGAGCTTTGCCTCTTCCCGAACCAGCACCGCACTGACCGCGGTTGGGGAGACCGCCAGATAGAGGTAGAGCATCTCCCCTTCTTGTGGCTTGGACAGTAGGGGAGGAGACGCCAGGTATTCCTTGAGCTGGTCGAATGCTGCTTGACATTCGGCCGTCCAGAAGAAGTCTTTTGGGCGTTTTAACACCTTGAAGAATGGTTGGCAGCGTTCGGCCGATTTTGCCACAAATCGTCCGAGCGCGGCGACCCTTCCAGCGAGCTCCTGAACTTCCTTTACTTTGGTCGGAGGGAACATACCTTGGATGGCCTTGATTTTGTCCGGGTTGGCTTCGATACCCCGTTGGTTGACAATGAAACCAAGGAACCTCCCGGCCAAAGCGCCAAAGGCGCACTTCGCTGGGTTCAGCTTCATGCGAAACTTCCGTAAGGTGGTGAAAGTCTCCTCCAGATCCACGATGTGCTGGTCTGCCTGGTGGCTCTTCACCAGCATATCGTCCACGTATACCTCCATGTTCCGGCCGATTTGCTCTTTGAAGATTTTGTTGACGAGGCGCTGGTAAGTGGCGCCAGCGTTCTTCAGACCGAAGGGCATTACCTTGTAGCAGTACAGCCCCCGGTCCGTTATAAAGGCAGTTTTCTCCTCGTCCTGTGGGGCCATCATTATCTGGTTGTAACCGGAGAAGGCGTCCATGAAAGACAGCAGCTGATATCCGGAAGTCGCGTCGACCAGTTGGTCTATCCGCGGAAGCGGGAAGCTATCCTTAGGGCACGCCTTGTTCAGGTCGGTATAGTCGACGCACATCCTCCACTTTCCGCTCGCCTTCCGGACGAGTACAACATTTGCCAGCCACTCGGGGTAACTCACCTCCCTTATGAATCCTGCCTCCAAGAGTTTGTCTACCTCCTGGTCGACCACCCGGATCCGATCCGGGGCACAGTGTCTCTTCTTCTGCTTCACTGGCCGGTGGGTCGGGTCGACGTTGAGGGCGTGAGAAATGACCTCCGGGTCGATCCCAGGTACATCGGCCGCCGACCAGGCAAATACATCGGCATTGGCTCGGAGGAATTCCACCAACCGGGCCCGAGCTCCCGGGTCGAGATTGGCGCCGACCCGGACCACCCGGTCCCGGCGGCCTTCCTCGAGGGGAACTTCGACCACACCCTCGGCCGGCTCCCCCTGCCGCAAGGCCACCTCGTCTCTGGCATCAAGGGACTCGACGCTTAGGGCTTCTGCGGGCTTCTTCCCTTTGAGGGTCGCTAGGAAACATTGCCGTGCGGTCGGTTGGTCGCCTCGGACCTCCCCGATCCCGACCGCCGTGGGGAACCGCATGAGCAAGTGGTACGTAGAGACCACCGCGCGAAGGGCGTTCAGTCCGGGTCGTCCGAGGATAGCGTTGTAGGCCGAGGGAACACGGACGACCAAGAACCCGAGTCGCACCGTGGCTTCTGCGGGTGCGACGCCCGCAGTCACAGGCAGCTCAACGACACCTTCCGCCGGGACAGCGTCACCGGTGAATCCTATAAGGGGGGTGGATATTTTGTGCAATAATTGTCTGGACAAGCCCATCTTTTGGAAGGCCTCGTAAAACAAGATATCAGCTGAGCTTCCACTATCCACAAGAACACGCCTTACATCATAGTTTGCCATAGTGAGGGAGATCACCATGGCGTCATCGTGGGGGGTCTGAACCCCCTTTACATCCTCATCACAAAAGGTGATTACATTGCCGACCCTCTGCCTCTTTGCGACGGCCGCCCCTGACGCTTCCGTCGAGCCCCCTGAGTTCCTCACGGGTCGGGGGCAGCCCCCAGTGATAGTGTGGATCACGCCCGCAACGGGTCGATTCTGCTCCCGAGGCTCCGGAGGGGCCGGGTCGGCCGGACGCGGGTCTGCGGGGGGACGTCGGTCGCTCACATATCGACCGAGACGCCCCCGGCGGATGAGAGCCTCGATCTCGTCCCGAAGCTGGAAGCAGTCCTCTGTGTCGTGGCCGTGGTCTCGGTGGTACTCACAGTACGCCCGGGAGGGCCTCTTCCCAGGGATCCTCCGCATCTGTCTCGGGGCCGGGAGGTCCTCCCGCCCCTTGATCTCCATAAGGATCTGGGCCCGGGGAGTCAGGAGAGGGGTGTACCGGTGAAAACGTCGGGGCGGAGAACGAGGGCGTGGGGTGCCGTGGTTCTTCGCCGGCGACGGGCTTCTGCGCCGACGCTGAGGCGTCGGGCTCCTCCTCTGGCGTGCCTCTTTCCGCCTTTTCTTCCCAAGCTTTTGAGGGATCTCGGCGGCCTCCTTGCTCCGGTGGGCGGCCGCCTCCTCGGCGTCCGCATACTGGTTCGCCCGGGACAACAGCTCTGGGAAGCTCCACGGCAGGCGTTTGTCCAGGGAGAAGGTGAGTCTGCCCTTCCGGAAGCCACGCTTCAGGGCTGAAAGAGCTACCTCCTGACTCAGGTTCCGGACCTCCAGCGTAGCCCTGTTGAAGCGGGTAAGATAATCCCGCAGGCTTTCTCCCTCGTTTTGCCGGACATCAAAGAGGGAGTCGGAGACCAGTCGCCGCCGGCTACTGACGGCGAAATGAGTGATGAAGAGGCGAGTGAACTGGTCGAAGGACCGGATTGAGCCAGCCTCCAGCCCGGCGAACCATGCCCTCGCCGGGCCACGGAGGGTTGCCGGGAAAGCCTTGCAGAGAAGGAGATCTGATGCTCCGTGGAGGAGCATAAGGGTCCTGAAACTCTCGACGTGATTCCGCGGATCCGCCGCCCCGTCATAGGGCTCGATCGCCGGCATTTTGAACCCCGGCGGATTCGGGGTCCGCAGGATCCTCGAGGCGAGCGCCGGCTGGGAGGAGATCTCTAAGTCGGCGAAGGGATCTTTGGAATGGCCCTTCAGGACCTGGAGTTGTCGGTGGAGATCGTCCACCCGCCGGTCCAGGGAGCGCGACCGGTGGGTGGGAGACAAGGAGCGGCGAGAGGGGGACCGACTGGAGCGCGGGTTCCTCGAGGACTGGGGGGTCTGGGAACGCGCCCGGGCCCGCCTCTCATACCCAGCGCAGCTCCGGTGGGAAGGTCCCGGCAGAATGGAGCGTGCTCGAGAATCCTCCTCGCGCCGGCGCTCCTCCCCATGGGAGAGGAAGGAGCGCGGGTTGAGGAGGACAGGCGAACGCTCAGGCAGCAGCGGCTCCTGAGCCCGCTGCGGCGCCCGGGACATCGCACCCTGCAGATTCTGCACCGCCTCCGCGAGGGCGCGAACCTGCTGGGTTAGCTGGTCGAACTGGGCGGCTTCGACCATCTGAATGGGCGGTGGGGCGGTGGAGTGTTGCTGAGAGCGTGTTGGAGATGCAGCGGCCTCCCGGCCAGTGGCGCGAGAGGCCCCGCGACCGGAAGCATTAGAAGCTCCACGACCACCTCGCCGTGCCATTACGATCGCTCTGAGATCCGGGCCCTTCCTCTAGCGCCAACTGTTGCTGGGGGTCCAAACCGAGAACGATTGGCACAACGGTGTGAACGGGGTTCCCTTTGAATTGCTTTGGTTGCGCTCCACCTTCCGCCGGGAAACCTGCAAGCAAGCCTCGCACCACCACTGGGGTAGTGGGGGCCCTCCGACGATCAAGTTAGAGGGAATCGAAGGAGAAGGAGAGGTAGCAGGTAAGATGATGCTATGGAGAATCTTGCTTTTCTTCCCCCTTCCCCCCCAGCCCCATATATATCAGGCTGGGGGGTTTTTCTGGGGATTGGTCATCGTGTGGCACGATGGGGTTGCCACTGACGTGGCCGTTACAGGGCGTCGTGGGGCAGCGCCGGGTACGGCCATGGCAGGGCGTAGTGGAGCTCCGCTTTGTACGGTTGTTACAGGGGATCGTGGGGCAGCGCCGGATTCGGCCGTTGCAGGGAGTAGTGGAGCAGGGGGCCGCGGCGTGCCTCAGGAGAACAGTCTGTTGTTGTCAAGAGATTGCCGACCCGAGGTCGGATTGCTGGATCCAGGGGGCAGCCGACTCGGGGTCGGACTGCGGAGCCGAAAATATCCGACCCGAGGTCGGATTGCTGGATCAAGGGGCAGCCGACTCGGGGTCGGGCTGCGGAGCCGAAGATATCCGATCCGAGGTCGGATTGCTGGATCAAGGGGCAGCCGTAGTCTTCCTGGGCGCGCGTGCCGGTCACGTGGGGCATGGTGGCTAAGTTCCCCCGTAACAGTGTCAACTATCACTGTCTCTTGAAGGGGTGTGGCAACATGCAATGGTTCTATTTTCTCAGATGTGCAGTGCAACTGTTTGGACAAGCTAACTGACACGAAGGAATGTGTGGAACCAGAATCAAATAGAATAGAAGCATCAATCAAATTAACTGGCAGTGTACCTGTCACCACTTGGTCGCTCGCACGGCGTCCTGGCGAGTCAGTGCGAATACTCGAGGGGTGTTCCTTGGCTTCTGGCCCTCGGTTGCAGGAGGTCTGGGTGCCCTCTTTGGGCAGTCACGGGCCATATGTCCGAGCTGCCCGCATGTAAAACAGGCCCCAATTTTCTTCAGACAGGGCCCACTGTGATGCTTGCCGCAGCTAGGGCAACCTCGGTTCCGTCTCTTCTTAATCATAGACCCCTTGATGCCCTTGGCCTACTGCTCTATCCTCCTGCTGACCTGGCCTTCGTCAGATCGCTTCTTTCGAAGTCTGGCCTCATCAAGTCGGCCTCAACCTTCAAGGCCCGGTCCAACACGTCTCTGTAGCAGGTGAATAGGTGAGAAGATATCCGAGATCTGATCCTGTACCTCAGCCCTCGCTCAAACCGGCTTGCCTTACTCCTTTCATTTTCCATGAACTGGGGGCAGAACCGGCCCAGTTCGTTGAATTTGCTGGCATACTGCAGGACAGACATATGCTCGGACTGCGTCAGTGTCAAAAGTTCATCTTGTTTCATCTGGTTCACCGAGTCCGGGAAATACTCTGCATAGAACAGTCTCGTGAAGTCCCTCCAAGTAATCCTGCTGGCGGGGTATGCGGGCTCCATGGTCGTCCACCAAAACTCGGCGCTCCCCTTCAGCTGGGGGATGGCTAATCGAACCTTCGTTTCTCGGGGAACTGGAGTGCCTGGAACATCTTCTCCATATCCCGAATCCATGTCTCGGCCGCTATCGGGTCCGGTCCGCCATCAAATACTGGTGGGTTCAATCGTCGGAACCTCTCATAATAAGAGCTGGTTGGTTGTAGGGTAGCTAGCTGTATCTGCTGCTGCTGCTGGAGGAGCTGCGCCATCAGCTGGTACACTCCAGCTAGATCCGCGCTACCTGCCCCAGAGCGTGGTGTATCCAGGGACTCGGAGCGGTAGCTAGGATCTGGGGACGGTGGCCTCCTATCATCCTCCATATCTTATAGTGTTCTCTGCAACCAAAATTCAAAGTAAGGTCAATATACCCTAATAAGTCTCAACACCCTTAACTACCCGTTAACCCCAATTTTATTGTTATGTTCTTGTTAGTCCTAAAGCTCTGATACCACGAAATGTCACGCCCCGAATCCGAATCCGTGACACGGCCGTGCTATTGCCGACTACTGCCCACAATAGCACGCAGCCTCGTACATGGTCAACAGGTAGTCAAAAGCAGTCAAACTTACATATATCAAAAAGAAGGTATTACAACATACTGGTTCATATAAAGTACCGAGCTTCTACATAGTTTATATACACAAAAGTATATTCATATCATCCCAAAAATAAGGAAGCCCTGTTGCAAAAGAAAAATGCTTCTAGCAGCTGTCACTGGTAGTGATCTGAAAAAAAACGTAAATGAACAGGCATGAGCTATACGGCTCAGTAAGTAATCTTGCATAATTTTGTCGAATCAACTACCCTACTGATCATATTTAATCGGGTTTTGAGAAGCTGACATGTATGCTATCTAATAAATCATCATGATAAAATATCCATGCTGAGTAAATAAACCAGTATCCTACATTATCAAGGAATCTTGCACATGCATATAAATAAAGAAAATCGTGCCGCCGACATGCCGTGGTCATACTCTCAGATACTACTGCGAAGTCATTCTCGGCCACTGGCGGGGCCAGCTCGGTTATTAGGCGGCCACTGGCGGGGCTGGCTCAGTCATTCTCGGCCACTGGCAAGGCCGGCTCAGTTGCATTCGATCAGTAGCTCTTAAGAGTTCGTGGACAATATTTCTTATAGGTGGTACCTCATGGATGCTACGGCGAATTCGTTATCGGTCACTGGCGGGGCCTGCTCAGTTATTAGTCGGCCACTGGCGGGGCTGGCTCAGTCATTATCGGCCACTGGCAAGGCCGGCTCAGTTGCATTCGGCCCGTAGCATCAAGAACCCTTAGGTACCCCTTGCAAGATGTGCAAACAACTAGAGGCAATTTATCATCATGCTTTATGCTCATGCTAGTGAAAATTATGACATGCAATTCTATTCACCTTACATGCATCATGAAATCTACATAAGCATGATTTATGCATAATCACCAATTATATGGCTAACACATGCCACTCATACACATGATTCATAACCCATATCTTAGGATATAATGTAATCTACTTATTTCGTAGGCACAATGGAAATCATAAAGCACATATAATCATAACTTGTATAACTAAAGCGTGCCATATACATTCACCATTCACAGCTTATAATTTAGGGTACATGACCTACAATACAAGTATAACGGATTAAATTTCATGCATGATCCATAAGAGATTAGGATAGGTTACTTACATACATGATTCACAACAAGATTAAAACAAGTTACTTACAGTGATTCGCTTTCTCCCAAGTTTCTCACGTCCTGGCGACGGATCCTAAGTCACCTAAAATCACATCATAATAAGCATATTATTTCCTTTTTACTTGTTTGGATCCTACCTGAACTATAGCCCAAGTCTAATGTATCCGTATTGGAGCTTTAATTGGGTCCATATGGGTTAATTGGCCTGCTAATTGGTCAATCAGCTTAATCCCCAACTTAATTGGGTTTAATTCCGGGTTTAGGGTCACCGTGGTTTATTTGGGCCTGAGTCAGGATTAATCTGGGGTCAATTTGGCCCCAAATTAGTCACATTGGGCTTGAATTGGGCTTATTTCCACTAATTTGGTCTGTTAGGACCAATCCCAGCCCAATTGGGTTTGGGCCTCATTCCATTTGGGCTTAATTTTTGGTTAAATTTATAGTCTGGCTTGTCCAGGCTTAGCCCAATTTGATTGGGCTCGGGTTTAGTCAAATTTGGCTAAACCCTTTCCCTTTTCCTTTTTCTTTTTCTTTTTCTTTCTTTTTTTTTCTTTTCTTTGGGCTTAACGGGTTGCGGGTTCGGATTCGGATCCGACCCGCGAACCCGTTATCAGGGTTTTTCTCCCCCCTTCCAGAGGCTTCCGCCTCTTCATCTCCCGCTCTCCTCTCTCTCCTCTCTTTTCTCCTTCGTCTCCACCGAACCCATGCCTCCGGCCGGCCGGCCCTCCGGCTCCCCTTCTTCTCCTCCGGCCAGATCTGTGGCCTTCCCCCTCTCGGTCACTCCCTCTCTTTTCTTCTCTCTCTCTCCCTCTTTCTTTCTTTCTTTTTTTTTTTTTTTTGTTTTCGCCGAACCCTAGCTTCCGACCCTTCGCCCCCCCACCGGAACCCACTGTCTCCTCCCCTTCTTCTCCCGCAGGCGACCGGGGAGACGAGGCTCCCCCCCGATCCACCGACCGAGGCGGGGGTTTCCCCCCGGTGCACCGGCGAAAAGGAAGGCCGGCCCTTCCTCTCTCCGAAGTGATGCCGGAGAGGGGAAGGGGCTCGGAGATGGGTCGGAGTCCGGGCTATACCCGAGAGCCTCCATCTGTTCCGTCCACGGCAGGGCATGGCCGGAGGGGAAGAAGCCTTAAGGTCCAGTGAGTTCCCTTTTTTTTTTTTTTCCTTCCCTTCTTCCTTTTCTTTTCTTTGGTCCTTCCTTCCGGCACCACCACCTCTTGCCGGAGAAGAGGTGGCGGTCCGGCCGGGGCTGGTGGCCTTGTGGCCACCTCTGTTGCCGGCTCGGCCAGATCCGGCGGCCCGGGCTGCCCCCCGAGCCCTAGCGTAGCCGCAGCCGAGGCTGCGGTGCCCTGCAGGCGGCTCGGCCCGAGTGGTCATCGGGCCTGGTCTTGGGCTGCGGCCATTCTCAGGCCGGTCCGGGGTCCATGGGTCTGGCCCGTGACCCTTCTCCCTTCTGCCGATCTCCTCCTCTCTGTTTCGTTGTTGAGACAGAGGGGAAATCCTCCACAGAGGGTTTCTCCAGACTTTAAAATTTTATTAACAGGGGGTCCATACCTGGTTTTAGCCGGGTGTAGTCGGGCAGTGCTTCCTCCCTGGTAGTCTCCCCTTCTCAGAGCTTCAGGGCTCTTTGGCCTTAGGCTCCAGGGCTTCGGCTCTCTCTCTCGTTCAAAGTTTAGGGGGTCTGTGACTTGGGGTTGCCGGCAGGGGCTTAAATAATTTGTTTAGGGGATGAGAGCCCCCTCTGAGAGGTCCATCCTCTCCTTTCCTCCCTGCTCCGGGACTGTCAGCCGCCCCCCTGTCTCAGGCGCGCCGGATTTGGCTGCCAGCAGGGGGTGAGGTCACCTTCCCAGGGTTTGCATGGCTGGGGATTTCCTTCTGTGAAGTCCCATCCCCCTTATCCTCCCTTATCCTCTGGCTCCGGGACTCACAGCTGCCCCCTGCTCTGCCATGGCGCCTGGCTCCCCACTTGGGGCGTGAGGTGACCCTAGCCACCTCTCCCTGCTCTGCCATGGTGCCTGGCTTACCGTCTGGGGCGTGAGGTAACCCTTCCTTGTCGGTCTTATCCTTTCGTTTCAGAGCAGGAAGGAGGTGGCAACCTCTTCCTGATAGCCATTATAATAATACTGCCCACAGTGAAATTTGGGCCCAAACCCTTAACTGGGCCTATTTCTTATTGGGCCTAGTAGGTTGTGGGCTCGGACATTACAGTAACAGCATTGATTCACACGATCGAGCATTAATTTCTACTGCATGCCCAATCGTACGACAGACCGTTTGCCCCGTCACATCACAGGTAACCCAGCCCCCTATACAAAAGGGGAATTTCTCTATTTTAAAGGGGGCTGGGAGATTGAAACTCTGAATATTCACTACTCCTCCCGTTCATACACTTGCCTCCTCTGACTTAAGCATCGGAGGGCCGGTGCCGGAAACCCCGGCCACTGGCTTCTTGCAAGTCTTCCGGAGGACGTTGCGCGCCGCCAGACCACAGCTCGCCGATTCTCACCGGAGCTCCACCTTCCTAGCCCAGTGGTCGCCCCCGGGTCCAAATTCCAGCAACAGTTGGCGCTAGAGGAAGGGCCCGAGTCGTCTTCCACCTAGCCCTGGACACTCTATCCAGGACTCACCACCTCCGACCGATTCGACTCCTCAAGTTCGGCCGGAACAGTTTGATGCCCTAGTACAGCAGGTTCAGGCTTTGGCTGCTGCTGTCCAAAGCCTGCAACCTAAGGACGTCCCGACAGCACCGTTTTCTCAGGCCCCGGTCCAACCGATGCCCCCTTCAAGTGGACTGGCCCCCCAAGGCCGAGATCTCCATGTCTCTTTGAAGGCCAACGGTGAGGAGCGGTGCCGCTGTCAGGGTTCAGTCCGAGCATCCTCTGAGAGAGAACCCCGAGTGAGGGGTCCAGGCGACTAGCCGCAACCGTCAGAGGTCGAGTCAGTCCCAGGGCAACCTGCGCTCGAGCAGACCACCGTGGCGATCCTCCAGAGCGACGAACTCGACAAGAAAGTTGAGAAGCTAGAGCGCCAGATCGAGGTGCTCCATGGCAAGAGGGCGAGACGCGAGGGCGACTTCGAGTTTACCACGAAGTCCCCTTTCTCCCAACAAATTGAGGATGAGCCGGTCCCGCCGAGGTTCAAGATGCCCCAGGTGGAGCCCTACAACGGCATGACCGACTGTAATAACCTCCAAAAAAAAATTATATAAAATGGGATAGAATAGTCCTTTAAAATTGATATAAGGGATAAAATTGGAAGGAATCAAAAGATAATGGCATAGTTGTAGATGCGTTGAAGTGGTAAGGGTAAAATTGGAAAAGAATCAAAAGTTAATGGCATAACAGTAGATATGTTGAAGTGTTAGGGGCAAAATGGGAATTTAATAATATTAAACAAAGGGTGAATAGTGTTTGATGTGACTTAATTCATGGGTTTGAGCTGGCTGAGGCGTTGGGTTGAAACAGAGAGGGGGGAGTCTCAGACGGACAGAGAGAAGAAAAAGAAGAAGAGGAAAAGAAAGAAAGAAAAGAAGAGGAAGAAAAAGAAGAAAAAGGAAGGGAAGGGAATTCCGGTTGCGCTGCCAGCTGAAGGAAAAAGTGTAGATCTCCTTCTCCTCTACGCAAGGACCTCGATTTCCAAAAAGAAAAAGGTAAATATCCATCCCTATCTAGTCTTTTGATGACATTAGGATATACAAAGGGTGGATGTAGTCTAGAGGGGTCGGATAAGGGTTGTAGAGGCGGTTAAAAAAGGAAGAATCAGATTTTGACAAATTTTTTCGGTACTACGGAAAACTGTGTCGAAGTCCTAACTTCGGCGAATTATTTTGGAGGTCAATCGGCCTTCGATGGGGATGCATGTTACCTCTTTGGAATTCTCTATGAGTGTAGAATGTTAGATAAAAATTTCATCAAATTTGGAGTTTGGAAAGTGGATCAAACCCGGGATGAAGTAACCGGCTGTCGGTCCGCATTACTGTTCATCCGGGTGGGAAAATAGGGGATTTCATGCCATAATAGGGTATTAAGCCTAGATTAAGCTAAGGGAACCTGGTACTCATGCAAGGGAGTTCCTAATACACATAAATGGTGAGTTAATTAATAGACAAAGAAAAAAAGACAGAAAAGAAAAGATTTAGGGAACGGGGGAGTTGAATCAATTAAAGTTCATATATAGAGTTGGGCAGCGGGCCGTGCCGGCCCGCCGGCCCGGCCCAGGCCCACCGGGCCCGAGGTCTAAACGGGCCGTGCCTGGCCCGGCCCGCTTATGAAGCGGGCCGTGCCGAGCACGGCCCGTTCAGCACAGAACAGTAGCCCGGCCCGGCCCCAGGCCCGTCTATTGGCGGGCCGGGCTGGGCACGGCACGAGACGGGCCGTGCCTGGCACGGCACGAGACGGGCCGTGCCTGGCACGGCCCGCAACGGTTCCAAACGGGCCGTGCCAGACACGGCCCGTCTGGAGAGGGGGGGAGAAAAATAGCCGTTTCCAATGGCTATTTTGGGAAAATTCCAATTTTGCCCCTCCCAACAGTCCAAAAACGGCTAAATTGAGGGGTATTTTGGAAAAATTTTTTTTTGGGCTTCTATAAATAGCCCTTTTCTCCCTCATTCTCACCACACCAAACCAACTATTCTCTCCTTCTCTACTACTATTATTTTTCTCTTCTAAAGTGCTCTTCTAGCAATTTAATTTTTAGTTTGCATTTACCAAGTGTTCAAGTGCTACACAAGAGGAGGTTCCTATTGAGAAGAGAACGTCACTTCTGTTGAGAGCACAAGAGGAAGCTCAGAATCTCGGCTCTGCCTCTGCCCTCCGACCCTTTACTCAATTCCTCCTTGTGGTTAGTTTTTATTTTTTGAATTCATCAATTTAGATATGTCATCTTTTGAGGAAAGTCAGTTTGGCATTCCTCCTGTTTCTGAGGGAGAAGAAACTAATCCCCAACCCCATGTTCCTAGTTTCTCTAGAACTAGTGAACCGAGTGAAGATCAAACCTCTTCTCGTAAGAGGACTAGTGTTGTATGGAATGAATTTGATAGAGTTATGGTTGATGGAGTCTGGAAAGCTAAATGTAAAAAATGTGCCAAACTTTATAGTTGTAGTAGTAGTGGGGGAACAGGGCATTTAAAAAGACATCAAGAGAGTCATAGGATGCATGATTCTCATGCTCAAACTCAAAGTACCCTTAATATACAAGGGGGATTACTTGTAGGTAATTTTGCATGTAATCATGAAAATAAAAAAAAGCACTTGTAAAATGGATAGTTAAGGATGAATTACCTTTTAGTTTATGTGAATCTTTTAATTTTGAAGAATATGTTCAATTAAACCTACAACCTGCTTACAAAAGAACTAGTAGGCGTACATTTAGAAGAGTAGCTATGACTAACTTTTTAGCAATGAAACAAAGTTTAATTGAAACACTTTCTACTTTAAATGTAAAAATTTCATTAACTTCTGATATTTGGTCAGCATCTGTAGGTAGTAATTGTTTTATTGCCATTACTGCTCATTATATTAATAATGATTGGCAATTAAATAAACGTATTCTTGCTTTTCGTGCTTTTGATTTTCCACATTCTGGGCAACAAATTTCAAATATCATTTATCAAACTGCATGTTCATATAATATTAATGATAAAATTATGTCTATTACTTTTGATAATGCATCTAATAATAATTCTGCTGTTGCATTATTAAAAGACTCATTGCATCCCATGTTAGATGGAAATTTATTGCATATTAGATGTGCATGTCATATCTTAAATCTTTCTGTTCAAGCTGGCATGGGCATGATTCAAGATGTGATTTCAAAAATTAGAAATGCAGTTTCTTTTATTCATGCTTCAAGATCAAGACTTCAAGAATTTAAGGAACTATGTATAAATCATGGTAAACGTTTTAAAAAATTTAAACTTGATGTAATTACTTGTTGGAACTCAACATATAGCATGATACATGATGCATACCCATATAAAAACTTATTAAGTGCATATATTAATGATCGTGGATTAGGCTTTACATTGACTGAAACTGATTGGAATAAAAGAAAAATTTTGGAAGATTTTTTGCTTAGTTTTTATAATGCTACCAATGTTCTTTCTGGTATTTATTATCCAACTTCATGTTCATTTTTACAACAAGCATATATAATTAGTCAAAAATTTGCAGAACATAGATATGATGATGTTTTAATGCCTATTATTGACCTAATGGAATCTAAATGGAATGAGTATTGGGACAAGATATGTCCTATGCATAACTTAGCTGCTGTATTTGATCCTAGAGTTAAATTAAATGGCGTGCTAATTTTACTTGAAAATATGAATCAAGATCCTGAACCTGCTAAAAATGAGGTAAAACAACTTCTTTATGATATTTATGCTATATATGATGAAAAAATTCGTGGATCTAGATTTTCCGTACAAACCTCTATTTCTTCTTCTAGTAGTTCTCGTTCGTCATCTATTTTTTCATTCATTGCACAGAAAAAACACACACATGCTTCAAGTTTATCTTCATCTTCTTCATCTTTAAGTAGTGAACTAGAATTTTATTTACGAAATGATCTTCAGTCTGCATATGATGAAAATCAAATAGAGAATCTAGATGTATTATCTTGGTGGAAGAGTGTTAGAAATCAATATCCTGTTATGTCTGCAATTGCACGCGATATTTTAGCTGTGCCGATGTCCACGGTAGCGTCGGAATCCGCTTTTAGTGCAGGTCGGCGTGTTCTTGACGAAAAGAGAAGTAGGATAACGGGCGAAACGGTGGAGATGCTTCTCTGCTTCAAAGATTGGTTGGATGCTGAGGCAAGACTTCAAGATCAAGGTGGACATAATACAACATCCTCTGATGATGATGATACAAACACTACTGAAGAGTGAATACTGATTCACTGAATCACTGATGATTAGTAAGATTTCTTAATTTTTTATAATTGTACATTTTTATTGTATTCTGGAGGTCAGACCAAGGTCCAAACCTCGGCCCTTTCTTATTGTATTCTGGAGGTCAGACCAAGGTCCAAACCTCCCTTCATGTACCATTTTGATTTAAATTAATAAACTGGTAGGGGTCTATGCCAAACCCCCCACCATTAAGGTGGCTTTATATTAATAAATCCTTAGTTTTCAATATGTATTAATTTATTAAAAAAATTTATGAAGCATTAATTTTTATGGAGACGGGCCGTGCCTGGCCCGGCCCAGGCCCGGACTGGGCCAGGCCCGCGGGCCAGCCCGGCCCAGGCCCTTATGGGCCGTGCCGGGCTGGCCCGCGGGCCAAGAGCGGGCCGTGTCGGCCCGGGCCCGAAGCGAGCCGCGCCGGGCTCGGCCCGCGGGCCAGAAACCCGTGACCCAGCGCGGCCCCCTTAAATGGGCCGTGCCAGGCACGGCCCAGTACTGTAGCTAGCGGGCCGTGCCAGGCACGGCCCGTGCCGTGCCGGGCCGTGGGCGGCCCGGCCCAGTGCCCAACTCTATTCATATATTTATGATTGGCACGTAGATTATAGCCCTTGATACAAAACTAAATGTATTGTAAATGCATGTATCAGTTGGGCAAGAAGCTAGGGAACAAGAGGAAGAAATTTTTCACTGCCTACTGTAGATTTTTGGAGGCGTATCAGGGCTGTGCCAGATTGACAGGTGAGTGAAAGTTATGTACTTTGCATCATGAGCACATTCCTTATTCATTTTCATGAATGTTGTCAAGTGTGACTTGATTCCACCTGAGCTTATTGATTAATTGTTGTGGTAGATTCCTCTATGTTTTGTTCTTCATGCTTGATTATTCTGTACATGCATTTGATGGAACATTGAGAGAAATTATGAGGGGTAGATGAGTAATTAAATTGATTCCAAATTGTGAAATGACTTCTTTTGTAAATTGATTTCATTTCCTCCATTTCAAAGACTTGTAGAGCCCTTCTCATGGTATATTGAGTTGCATTGCACACCCTTGACCCCTCACTCCCAACCCTGATGTTAGTTTATGATTGGGTCGGAGTCGAGTGAGTGGTGGTCTTGATCATACTCCTTTTTAGTAGAGTATTTGGAGGATGCATTATGGCATTTATGCATGGCTTGGCAGTATCTGCAGGACACCTATAGTCGATGGGGGTTGGACATCGGCCTGTGTGCACATAGTAGCCTTCTGGGTGGGCGAAGCCCAGTCCCTTCCTAGGGGGGATACGGCCCTAGGTGTAGGATCGGCCGGTCCTACGACTTATATTCTGCTTGCCGCCAGGCATAGTAAGACCCCGCGAGGTGCAGTACGGCTTTCCGCGGATGTAGAATTCCCGCGAGGTGCCGTTTAGTATATAGATGTGAGATGTTTCTATGGATTTCTGTTCTGGATACTGGCCAGCTTTTACATGATCAGTGTGGTGTCTTATCTTGCATATGCATGTGATAGTGGGGAGTTGTTGCTGGTTCGCCTGGGGCGTAAAACTCACCTCCCGATAGCTGTCTAGCATTTACATTATCGGTATGGTGTCTTATCCTGCATATGCATGTGACAGTAGGGAGTTGTTGCTGGTTCGCCTGGGGCGTAAAACCCACCTTCCGACAGCTGTCTAGTGATGATTTCGCATATTGACACCCTGATTTATATATTGGTGTGGTGTCATATTCTATGTATGCATATGACAGTAGGGAGTTGTTGCTGGTTCGCCTGGGGCGTAGAACCCACCTTCCGATAGCTGTCTTGTTGATGATTCAGCCTATTGACACCTGATTTATATGATTCAGTACTATGACCTGTTGAGCATATTCATGTTATTATACATACTTATTTGATTATTCTATATATGCTCCAGATGAGTTGATTGGGATTGTGATGATTTACTCTTTATTTCTTATGTTGAGTTATGTGTATCCTGTTCTTGACGACTGCTCATTTGTTCTTGAGATTTCACCTCGAGCCATGATTATATCTTGTCTCATATGCATAGTACTCTCTACTCCACTCACTGAGTATTCATATACTCACTCCCCAGTTTGGTGTTTTTGATTGAAGGGCAGGTATTGTATAGAGAGAAGCAGGGTTAGAGATTGCCTGCTAGCTGTGCCGCTCCATAGTATAGTATAATATAGATAGAGGTTTATACCTTTTTGGTATATTATAAACCTTCTGTTGTATATAGTGTATAGTTACAGTCATAGATCCTGTTGTGGATATGGGTTTGACCATGGATGGAATGGGAACCAGATTTTTATACAGATGAGTTATATGCCTGTGATAATGTATTGATATATATTGTCCAGGTTCATTATGTGACAGATTATGTGATTGCTGCTCTGACAGGGAGTGTTGTTGTATGTATTGAGATAATCCTGACTGGTCACTATAGGAAAAGTGATCGTTTTGCGCATGTATCATGCCAAAATTTTCAAGATTTATTGATGATTGATAGGTAGTAGGGTTCTACGCGGTGGCTGGTGACCTTATGCCTACCCGCACCCTAGGACCGTCGCGGCGGCCCGCCGGGAACGGGGCGGAGGTCGTGACACCGACCTCCTCGATCACCTGGAGAGTTACCGGGCCTTGATGGCACTGCAAGGATCCTCGGAGGGCATGCTCTGCAAGGCCTTTCCAGCAACGCTTCGAGGAGCAGCTCGGCTTTGGTTCACCGGGCTGAAACCCAGCACAGTCTCCTCTTTCGAGCAGCTCGGTAGGCAGTTCGCCACCAACTTTGCTGCCAGCCGACCCCAGTGGCGGACTTCAGACTCCCTCCTTGACATAAAGCAAAGGGAGGGAGAGTCTCTCAGGGAATATCTGGACCGTTTCACTGCCGCAACTTGGGAGGTCCGCGAGCTTGACCAGTCAATAGCCATGTCGGCACTCAAGACTGGAGCTCGGTCTTATAGGTTTCTCTTCTCTATCGAGAAGAATTTTTCAGCTGACTTCACCGAGATGCTAGTCCGAGCGCGGAAGTACGCAAAAGCCGAGGAAGCCGTTGCTTCTAGATGGGGTGGGGCCAAGCAGACCTCCAAAAAGCAAAAGAGGCGCCGTGAGGAGCGCGGCCGTTCCAGAATCCCGTCTCCACGCCGAGCTAAGAACCCGCCTCGTCTGAAGAGTCCACCCCGGCTGCGGGGACCGCTCCGACCAAGGTCCTCGCCTCGTCCGAGATCTCCACTGCAGTCCCGCATACCCAACGGAAGGTACGAAAATTACACTCCCCTTAACGCTCCTCGGACTGAGATCCTCATGGAGATCGAGGGTCGGGATTATTTTCGGCCTCCACCCCCGATGCAAGACCTCGGGGCCTGGCGCAATCCCAAGAAGTATTGCTGCTTCCACTGGGACCACGGCCATGATACGGAGGACTGCTTCCAGCTCCGGGACGAGATCGAGGCACTCACCGAGGAGTGCTCAACCGGTTCGTGCGGAACCGGCGTGAAGAGAAAAGGCCAGTGGAGGACGCCGTGCAGCATGGAGAGCCGAATGCTAACAAACCCATCACTGGCACTATCAACACCATAGAAAGGGGGCCCCCAACCAGAGAACCAGCTGGGGAAAGGCTTCTTCCAAAGCGCCCCCGCACCTTTGAAGTCATCTCTTTCTCGAATGAGGACCTGGAGGGAGTTGAAACTCCCCATAATGATGCTGTAGTCATCTCTATAGTCGTAAACAAATTTGATGTAAAACACATCCTAGTGGATAATGGAAGTTCGGCGAATGTTTTGTACTTTGATGCCTATTCTAGAATGGAGATGACAGAAAAACAGTTACGGAGGATGAACGCCCCACTGGTCGGATTTACTGGAGACTCGGTTCCAATGGAGGGCGAGGTCGATCTCTTGGTTACGGTCGGGCTCGCCCCCCGAGAGAGTACCGTGAGGATGGATTTTCTCGTGGTGCACTTGCCCTCGGCCTATAACGCCATCCTTGGACGACCAGGGCTCAATGCTCTTCGAGCCGTGGTCTCAACCTGCCACCTACTTATGCGGTTCCCCACCAGCCAAGGAGTCGGCGAAGTCCGTGGAGACCAGGCGGTAGCAAGGCGATGCTACATGGCGACCCACGAGGCGAAGCAACCGGCCAAGGTGTCAACTTCGACACCAGATGACAAGCTCTCAGCTGAAACTTTAGAGACACGGGTCGGCCCTCAGAAGAAGCGGGTAGAGCCTGGTGAGCTACTCACCCGAATTTTCTTACGAGAAAATTGTCCCGAGCTAACCGTGCAGGTCGGCTCCGGCCTTGATGCCCGCGAGAGAGGTCGCCTTGTCAGCTTCCTGCGGGCCAACATGGACATCTTCGCCTGGTCGTCCGCTGATATGCCGGAGATAGATCCGGAGGTCGCGGTCCACCGACTCCAAGTGAAGCCGACCTGCAAGCCCGTGCGGCAAAAGAAGCAAAGTGCCACCCCGAACGACAACGAGCAGCGGCCGAGGAAGTCGACAAATTCCTCAAGGCCGGCTTCATCCGGGAGATATTCTATCCGGAGTGGCTCGCCAATGTGGTCTTTGTCAGAAAAGCTAGCGGAAAATGGTGCATGTGCGTGGACTACACCGACCTGAACAAGGTCTGCCCGAAGGATAGCTTCCCACTCCCTAGCATCGACCAGCTCGTGGACTCCACCTCGGGACATGAGTTGCTGACATTCATGGATGCCTTCTCAGGGTACAACCAGATCCGGATGGCGCCGGAGGATGAAGAAAAGACGGCCTTCATTACTGACGGGGGCACCTATTGCTACAAAGTGATGCCTTTCGGCTTAAAGAATGCTGGAGCAACTTATCAAAGGCTGGTCAGCCAAATCTTTAAAGACCAAATAGGCCAAAATATGGAGGTCTATGTCGATGACATGTTGGTGAAGAGCCGAATAGCGAAGGATCATGTGGCTGACCTCGACGAAGCATTCTCCACGCTTCGAAGGTACCAGATGAAGCTCAATCCTGTAAAATATGCATTCGGAGTCACCTCGGGCAAGTTCCTTGGCTTCGTGATTACCTAACGGGGAATTGAAGCCAATCTCGAGAAGATCCGAGCGCTCCAAGAGATGGTGCTCTCGAGGACAGTTAAAGAGGTACAGCGGCTCACGGGATGGGTTGCAGCTCTCGGGAGATTTATTTTCCGATCGGCCGAGCGCTGTCTCCCGTTCTTCGCGGCTCTCAAATGGCCGAAGAACTTCTTGTGGTCGGTAGAATGCCAGCAAGCCTTTGAAGAGCTTAAGCATCTTCTCGCTTCTCCTCCTTTGCTCATGAAGCCTCAGCAGGGTAAGCTCCTTTATCTGTACTTGGCTGTTTCTCCAGTTGCAGTGAGCTCGGTCCTGGTCTGAGAGGAGAACAAGCTTCAGAGAACAGTATACTACACTAGCCGGGTCTTGAGGGATGCTGAGACCTGATACTCCAAACTGAAAAAGACCATCTTTGCCCTGGTCGTCTCAGCTCGGAGACTCCGGCCCTATTTCCAAGCTCACACGGTGGCCGTGTTGACCGACCAGCCGATGAAGCAAATCCTGCAACGATCAGATCGTGCTAGTTGAATTACAAAGTGGGCAGTCGAGCTCGGAGAGTTTGATCTTGAATATCGTCCGAAGCCAGCAATTAAAGCTCAGGCGCTCACCGACTTTATCGTGGAGTGTACTGTGCCCGACGAGCCCGAGCCCATACCTACAGCGGAGGAGCCCTCGGAACAGCCGTGGACCTTGCATGTGGACGGCTCCTCGACCTCGGGGGTTAGCAGAGCAGGCCTCATCCTCACCAGCCCGGATGGGGTGGTTGCGGAACAAGCTCTGCGCTTTGAATTTTCCACCTCGAACAATGCGGCAGAGTATGAGGCACTTATTGCCGGACTCAAGCTGGCTAAGGAGCTGAAGGTCGAGAACCGGAAGGTTTTCAGTGATTCCCAACTGGTTGTAAGCCAAATTTTGGGAGACTTCAAAACCAGGGAACCATCAATGCAGAAATATCTTCAGAAAGTGCGATACCTCATCTCTACTCTGAGCTCTTTCCACATCCAACACATTGCCAGGTCGGAGAATCTCAAAGCAGATCAATTGTCGAAGTTAGCGTCCTCCCATATGAGCGAGCTCCCCAAAGCAGCAGCGCTGGAGTATCTCCAAATGCCCAGCATGGAGGAACCCGAGCTGGCCCTTTGCATCGAGGTTAAGCCGAGCTGGATGGACGAGCTCATCAGCTACCTGCAGGATGAAATCCTCCCCAGTGATGAGCGCGAGGCTCGCCGAGTCAAGCGTCTAACCGCTCGGTACATATTGTATGAAGGCAAGCTTTACCGGAGATCTTTTACCTCTCCCCTCCTTAGATGCCTCCGCCCGACAGAGGCGGATTATGCAATGCATGAAGTCCATGAAGAAATTTGCGGAAATCATCTGGGAGGCCGAGCACTGGCGCATAAGATTATACGCTAGGGATATTACTGGCCAACACTCTAGAAGGATACGCTAGACTTCGTCCGGAGATGCGACCGATGCCAGAGGAACGCCAATATTCAACGCCAACCCTCGGCCCCGTTGACCTCGATCAGTTCTTCCTGGCCATTCGCCCAATGAGGAATTGATATCCTGGGACCATTCTCCCTGGCAATCGGGCAAAGAAAATTTTTGGTCGTCTCTATTGACTATTTTACTAAATGGGTTGAGGCCAAGCCAGTGGCCCGGATCACCGAGTAGAAGATGCAGGATTTCGTTTGGAAGTCAATAATCTACAGGTTCGGACTTCCCCGCATCCTCATATCAGACAACGACCGCCAGTTTGACAACGTTCGCTTTAGAGAGTTCTGCTCCTAGCTCGGCATCGACCACCGCTTCACCTCGGTCGCGCATCCTCAGACGAATGGAGAAACCGAGGTAACGAATTGTACTATTTTGCAGGGACTCAAAGCCAGGCTCGACCAGTCCAAGGGACAGTGGGACGAAGACCTATACAACGTCCTATGGGCTTATTGGACCACATTCCGTGTACCCACTGGCGAAACTCCCTTCAATTTGACGTATGGAATGGAAGCCGTCATCCCATTGGAGATCGGGCTCCCTTCCCCGAGGGTAGAGCATTATGATGCCAACTCCAGCTCTTCGCAGCTCAGAAACAACCTGGACCTAATCGAGGAGACAAGGGAAGCTGCCCGAGTCCGCATGGCGAGGTACCAACAAAAGACGGCACAATGCTACAACGCCAGAGTCAAAGCCAAATCCTTTAAAGTGGAGGATCTCGTCCTCAGAAGAGCTGAAGCCTCTCAGCCGATCGAGCAAGGGAAGTTGGCTCCAAATTGGGAAGGACCTTACCGGGTCGCGCGCGTCCAGCGACCCGGGGCGTACAAGTTGGAGTCTCTCGAGGGGACCCCTATTCCACGAAGCTAGAGTTCTGAAAACCTCCGGATGTATTACCAGTAGGACCCCAAGAGGTTCTCTCTGATCAGAGCATGAGTCTCACCTTTTACAATAATTTATCTGCAATCGTTTAATCGTGTTGCGTTTCTCCTGATGTCTAAATGTTTCATGATTCTCAGACGACCCAGCCCAGCTCATATATATGACCTCGCTCGGATACTACAATTAACACCGGGCAACACCGGGCGCCTTAGCCAGAAGTCCGAAGTGCCAATGTCGAGCTCGGTCTCGATCTCCCTCAAATACCTCGGCAAAGGTCGGGATGCCCCGAGGTCGACAGTGCGTTCCCAGACCCCTCGACCTCGGGAAGCATCGCAGGTCGATAGTGCGTGCCCAAACCCTTCGACCTCGCGTACGATACCTCGGCTAAGGTTGGGATGCCTCGAGTGCCGACAGTGCGTGCCCAGACCCCTCGGCCTCGAAAAGCATCGCAGGTCGATAGTGCGTGCCCAGACCCCTCGACCTCGCGTACGATCCCCCGACAATTCGGGATGCCCCGAGTGTCGACAGCGCGTGCCCAGACCCCTCGACACTTCGGAAAGATGGGGTAATACCTTCGCGGCCCTCCATGGCGCTCAACACCAACGACGGGGTAGTACCTTCGCGGCCCCCCATAGCGCTTCCTCGACTAAGGTCGAGATGCCCCGACGAGTCGACAGTGAGCCCGAGCTCCCTCGACCTCGGAATGACGGGGTAGTACCTTCGCGGCCCCCCGAAACGTTCGTGATTGATAACAAAGCGCCCCCAAAATGTTCGTGGATGACAACAAAGCAACGCCTACACAGATCTCCAATGGCAACTATTTCTCCTAATGTGCCGGCATCCCCAGAAAGCGGACCCCGAGCAAAAGAGCGTCCTCAAAAGTTAGCCGAGGAGCAAAGCTGCCGACCTCGGCGCGACGCTCGACTCCGACAGTACAAAAGGTACATTTTAATCAGTACTTACATTGTTTCATTCGTTCCTGCACCGATTGAATGCTTAAATAAAGTCCCGACCAGCGTCGGGGTGCTTTGCCGGGTCAATCACGGGCTGACCTCATTGACCCCGCGTGCACTACTCGTCAGTGAACCCTAGTTCGATTTATACCGGCAGCTCGGCGAAATTTGATCCCGAGCTTGGGGACTTGTATCGGGCCTGTACCTAGACCTGTTTAAGTCGGGGTGGTCCGACAATCCGCTTCGGCAACTAGAGGTCCGAGCTCATGGAGTCGATGAAATTTGAGTCAGGTTAGCGACCTCAGGTTCTAGGGCTCGGCAGGATTCAGTTCCGAGCTCTGCTAATCTACAGAGCCTGAGGCTAGCGACCTCAGGTTCTAGGGCTCGGCAGGATTCAGTTCCGAGCTCGAAGGCTTGATGAGCCCGAGGACAAGCGAGTATCTCCCGGACCTAAATACAGCGATATCGCTGGTCGAGGGTCCAAGCAGCGGGGACTTAGGATCCGAATCCAGGGACTTGGCAAATATGCCAAACCTAAGTCTGACTACGTAACGAACGTGGTTGAAACCGCAGAGCCCAAGTCCATGAACTTGAGTGAACCCGAAGAACCTTAGATCTACTGAGAAGCGAGACTTGAATCAATTACACAAATTTAGAAAAGAAAGTTCATTCAGAAGAAAATCCCGAAGGCTGAGTACGAAATTGAAGCTCGGCCGTATAACAGACGTAAAGGCCACCCTCCTTTACAAAAATAACAAAAGAAAAAGAAAACCCTAGGGGACGAGCCACCTCAGCTGATTGCGGAAATCGTTGAAGCCCTGGATGAGCCCATTCACGGCTTCCTCTTCGAGTAGGTCGCGGAACTCTTCTGATTCACGGAAGAGTTGAACGGCGCTCTGGGCCTGCTCCCGGGCCTCCTTTTCCCGAGCTTCGAGTTGCTCGGCCTTCAGCTCCATATTCTTTATTTCCTGCTCGCGGACGACGAGCAGGGACTGCGCCTCGGCCAAGCGAGCCTCGGCGGCCCGCACCTCTGATCAAGTCAGAGCGTGAGCGGCCCTTTCTTCCTCAAGCTCCGCGGCCAGAATTTGGACCTCATCCTCGCTGGCCCCCACTCTAAGCAAAAGCTCCTTCTGTTGGAGCTCGGCCTCTGTCAATTTTTTCTCGGCCTCTTCTTGTGCCCGTAAACACCGACGAGCTCGTTCCTTGTAGTCCGCACCGATCGAGATCAGTGTATCGATCTCGTGGAGGTGCTGTAAGCAAGGCAAAGAGAAATTAGGCTGAGGATAAAATTAGGGCATGAAAGCTAAAAGTGCAAAAAATAAATAATAGTAAATAATGAATAGACTTACCCGAACAGCAGAGAGGCGAGTTGAGTCCAAGAAATTGCTCAGGCTCATGGCCTGAATTTTCGCCCTGTCAGCTGGGAGAAGTGCGACGCGGAAGATCTGTCGCGCCGTCTCGACATTCTCGAGAGCTGAGTCCCCCTTGAACACCGCCCTTTCTGGAATATAGGGCCGCCTCTCTTGTTGGCCCTCGTCCTCCGGTGGACCGGGGAGGCTGGACCTTGTCGCCTTCGGCGAAAGCGGCCTCGCGGTCCCTCGGCTGCTGCCCGGCTTGGACGCTGGGTGCTCGGGTCGAACGGGCGGCCGACCAGGGATCTGCGAGATTGGTGCCGGGCATGCGAGCACCATAGTAGCTCCTGCTGAGCTCGGAGCTCGAGCCCCCCCTCCAAGCAGCTTCGGAGGGCCTGGCTCGGGAAGCGCTCTTCTCAGCGGCCCCACCAGCCGAGATCTTGGCCTTCTTCTTCGGCTCGGGCAGGACTCCTCCAGTCTCGGCCGCCCTCTTTCGGAACCGAGCGTACATAGCTCCGCTCTTGGTCACCATTTTCGCAATGTTTGCAAGGACGAGCAAAAGAAGTTTGTAAAATATTTTGAGAGGAAAAAGAAGAGAAGAAATTTTTTAAGTTACTACCCTTACCCTGAGGGCGCGCCGAGCTCAGACCGACATTGATTAGAGCATCCTCGCTCACGAGGTTGCTCAGAAGAATATCATCCCCGAGGCCGCGAACGGCGTCAAGGATCCCCTGCTCGCGCGTGGAAAGCCTGAGAAGTTTGTTGGTGGTCTTGAGCCGGCTCTGCCTCCACCTAGGGTCGAACCCCCATGACCGCTCGGAAGCCAAAAAGAAATTTTTTTTCTTCCATTCATGAATGGACGTCGGAGCGCCTCGGAAGATTGGCCGCCCCCCCCCCCCCCGAAGGGCAATATAGAGCCACTCTCCGTCTTCCGGGTTGGACTTCAACATGAAAAGTCGCCGGAAGACATTCACAGAAGACGGGATCCCGTGTGCTACGCACAAGGATAAAAACCCGATAATCGTCCTCCATGCGTTCGGAGTAAGTTGCGCCGGGACGAGCTGGTACTCCCCAACCAACTCATTCACGAATCCATGGAAGGAAAATCGCAGGCCGGCCCAGAGTGCCTCCATATACACTCCGATCCGACCTATAGGGGGTTCGTTACCCGATCCCCCAACCCAGCGGGTTCCAAACGGAACCCTCACCGAAGAAAAAACCACTCCTCGGCCATTTCAACCTCATCCTCGCTCATTGTGGACCCGATTTCATCCGAACCAAGACCCATTAGGAAAAAAAGAAAGAAGAAAGAGAAAGAGAGGGGAGGAAGAGAGGGTTCCGAGCAGACGAAGAGGAGGACATCTTTGGAAGTTCGCCGGAGGTAATGGAGGATCGGCCGCTTACTATGGGAAAGAAGTCAGAGAGGCCAAGTAGGGATTTATATAATTCCTTTGATGGCCCAGATCTGCGAGACGGAGCACTGCTCCCCGTCCAGATCACAACACGTGTCGACCCCAAAAATTAAAGCGTTGCATTCAATTCGAGCTGACGCTTCGAATATGGAATAGCCTCGTTGGATCGTGTGGCCCCATCATGAGCCCACGACGCGAGGACGCTTCGAAAAATGAAAAGGTACCCCCTTGATGAAATGTTTCTGGAAAAAGGAGACGCCGCCCATTAAAAGCGCCTTGAAGAGCGCGATAATTCAAAATTCCCCTAATCCATATTAACATGACCGAAGCTACTTTCCGCGCTCAAGCCTGCGAGCAGCTCGAGCTCGGAAGTCGAGAGGTAGTGTTGGGAGAAAAAAATATAAGTCGTCACGGTTGCATGAACATCCGAGCAGACCCTCCGACCTGGAGGCGTCCGACCAGACCCTCCAACCTGGAGGCGACCGAGCAGATCCTTCTACCAGGAGACCTGGAGGCGCTCGAGTGGCCTCTTCGACCTGGAAGTGTCCGAGCGGACGCTCCGACCTGGAAGCGTCCGAGCGGACCCTCCGACCTGGAGGTGCCTGAGTGGCCTCTCCGACCTGGAAGTGTCCGAGCAGCCCTACCAACCCAAAGACGCCCGACTCGCGCGCTGTGGTCACATCCCCCCGCAGTGCGACCGAAAAACTACGCCTTGCCTTCATCAACAATCAATGTGTATGACTCCTACAGGCATTCGGTTTACTCAACAATCAAAGCGTATGGCCCTTACAGGCACTCAGCTTACTCAACAATTAAAGCGTATGGCTTCTGCTGTCTATGGACATCAAGCCCCTTATGGCAAACCTGCTTGGCTACGACTGATGGCATGACTCCACGATGATTTGAAAGCTTCGGCCTGATCTCCTACAGTAATAGTATTGATTCACACGATCGAGCATTAATTTCTACTGCATACCCAATCGTACGACAGACCGTTTGCCCCGTCATATCACAAGTAACCCAGCCCCCCTCTACAAAAGGGGAACTTCTCCATTTTAAAGGAGGCTGGGAGATTGAAACTCTGAATATTCACTACTCCTCCCGTTCATACATTTGCCCCCTCTGACTTAAGCATCGGAGGGCCGGCGCCGGAAACCCCGACCACCGGCTTCTTGCAGGTCTTCCGGAGGACGTTGCGCGCCGCCAGACCGTAGCTCGCCGATTCTCACTGGAGCTCCACCTTTCTAGCCCAGTGGTCGCCCCCGGGTCCACATTCCAGCAACAGAGATATAACACATGGTATTTATGCACTATAACTTTGTAGGCACTCTTTTATCTTTTTTATTGTCTTCCAAGTATGATATCAAATATATGTTTATTTATAAATATTTTGATCATCACAAAATTTTCATTAAAACTAAAACAGTTTTTCTGACGTCTGCTAGAAAAAAAACTTTAGAGATTTTTTTTAGTTTTCTAGCAAAATCAAAACAATTGTTAGATTTTTTATAAATAATCCCTACACCATCTAAATTTTTTTGGGAGAGCTAGAAAGTATTTTCTGGCTCTCCCAAAGCTTTGCCAAAAAGTGCCTAAGTCCTTCTAACTTATGCTTAATGTCACTAGTACGGTAGTGCAAGCAAAAACATATTTAAAAATAAAATAGTTTAAATATTATCAAAATTTGATTTGATTTTATAGGATAGAATTGTAAAGAGAGAAGATTAAGTTTAGACAGGGATCATCATGCTATAGGATATGATTTTTATAGTTTTGGGAATAATGAGAAATAAATAGCTTTATTTTAATTTACTCTAAAATCTACAAGTGAAAGCAAAGACAATAAAGAAATAACAATTCACTGGCAAATTTCCTCTTTCTTCTTTCTAGGGAGGCTACAAAATTTTTCTCTTCCTGATACAATACAAACATGCTATCACAGTCCACCATGATAGATCTTTCCACTAAATTTGTCCTCGTTTTCATAGCACTTCTATCGAATTATACTGATCTAGAAACTTTGATTATTAAGATGCTCATCTTTTTCTCATGATCTAGTCTTTCCTTTCATGACCATTGATTTTACCATTTCTTAGTGAAGAAATAATTGTTGGAAAATACTATCTAGAAATTGCTATATTGTTATTATAGAATACTGTTATAAAAGAATAATCTAGTAAAACAACTTTAGAAGATTGAAAAAACCTTATCCAGATTGAGGCGTGTAATGTACCCCGCCCTAAAAATGTGATTCCCCCCAGATATATGGCTTTGTGGCGATCTCGTCCTCAAAATACAACAACCTGACTCAGCCCAATCCTCCTCTAACAAGCACGATCGCTGGCGATACTTAACCTGATCGACTCTTTCAGATGTCCGAAAAAAGAAAAATATAGAAAAGAAAAAATTTAAAAGTAGACGAACTTTGTCTGTGGAAGAAACTCTCGAGAGACAGAGCAGTAGTAAATAATAGAAAGAGATCAGATTGTGTTGGAATAATTATGGATGCTGGATTTAGAGCTTATTTATAGATTCTAGCTATATGATCGAGGAGATGCGATGGTTTTGAAAATATGTAATATTTCGGAAGCAAACGTTCTCTTCTAAAAAGTCACAACTCTTTTAAAACAGGTGTCTAACAAGAAAATATTTTAAAGCATTTAAAGTAACTAAAATTTAGGAGATAAAAAATTTAAATCTTTTTTAAATTAAAACTTCAACAATTCTCCATAAAAGATTTAAATTTTAAAAATCATAAAGTAGAATATCTGGGTCACGTACACTGTGCAATAGGTGAGGTGTCCTGTATACTTGAACCTCACTTAGTGTTGATAGTATCTATCGGAAGGAACCATAGTGGATTAAACCTTGAATTAGGTTATTTGACTCAGACTTCTACTTATCACATATACAGTATGGATCAATTGGATCTTTATGTGGTTAGTACTATTTAAAAGTCTTGTGCTTAGTGTTTTGATTTTTTATAAAAATTTTGTTAGAGTTAGCCCAAACTCTTAGTCGCAGCCTATACGACAATTTCTACATAGGTAAGTCCTCCAAGGGTATTTGTGACCTAATACCATGCAGATTTTCTATGTTGGACACATTAAAAGTATAACTCAATCTTTTTAATATATTTTTGTCACTAATAAGTGCACTCATCATAGGGATGGAAGGAGATATACTCTGAAAAATGTGCTCTGATATAATCATTCAATCAACTTTGTTTCTACCACATTAAACCTCCTTTATGGAATCTCCAATCATAAAGGTTCGGTATCCACTATTGGTAAGCAAATAGTAGACCTAAGCTCCATCTCTCTCGATGATTTTAGGACTCCACTCCTAGACAAACCCTTAGTTAATTGATCTGCCAAGTTTTTCTTAGACTTGACAAATTTCAAGAAAATCACATTGCTCCTTTTGAGCCGTCTTACAAATTTATGACGAATTTGGATATACCGGTTCATCTTTTTGCCAGTATTCTTTTGGTTTGTCAGTTCTATCACAGTCTTACTATCACAATGGATTAATATGGCCACAACTGGCACTAAAAGTGCTCTAAGATAAGATTTTTAATCCAGTCTGCTTTAGTACAAGTGATATCCAAAGCAATCAACTCGGCCTCTATGGTACTTCAAGATATAATTATTTGCATTATAACCCCAAAACTTATTTAAATTATTAAATAATACACGTAAAAAATTGATAATATGAACATAATAAATTAATTATTTAATCTTTTTTTTGTGTCAAATATTGTTCTCTATCTCTCGTCAATTGGTTAAACTCCCTATTTTTTCAAATTTTTACATTATTTAACCCCATTAAAGAATTCCAGCGCAGCAAATCAACCTCAAGGCTAAAGTTGTGATACAGACTGTGCATGCACTAATGTTATCTTAAAACAAATTATTAGCATGTATGATCGAGGATGATAGTGTTATTTCGATGATTAACGCAACAATTGAGGGAATATCAAATTAAATAATACAGTTAAACTTGATACATCACTAATGAATACCACACCCTCGATACATTGAAAGAATGAGATCAAGACGACTTCCAATGATTAACAACGAGATAAAATTTGTAGTAGAAAAATGATAGAAAGCTTTTAAATCTAATTCAGCAAAGTTTCAAGTGAAATATACTCTTAAGGGCAAAACTGTAATTTTCATTGTTAAGGGTATGAAGCTCTATCGTGGCATACACTCAAAATTACTTAAAATATGTTCTATTGATTTATAAATTAATCTAACCTTAAGATGCAGGAAATTATGGGTTGAGTCGACCCCAAAGAAGTTTAGAGTCGACCCTAATACATATGGCACGCACTGGCACGGAGTAACTTACTTGGGACAGTGTATGAGTCGATCCTAGAAGAAGTGGAGTCGACCCTGGCACATTTTGGATCCGTCTGGCGCACCCTTGGAAAAATGGCTTAGATGAACAGTAAGTTGAGTCGACCCCAAGTATCCTTGAGCCGACTCCAAGAGAGGAGCCGACCCCAAAGAACTATGTGCCGACCCCAACTTGAAGCCTCCAAGAAAACAACTCTCTGGATTTTACTGAGAGGGTCGAGCCCAAGTTTCCTTGAGCTGACCCCAGATAGAGCTGACCCCAGGAAGGCTTGAGCCGACCCCAGTGGAGCCGACCCCAAGCAAACAAAAGCCGACCCCAGGATAGGTGTTCAAAAACCATGTTTCTGGAATTCCTGAGAAGGTTGACCCCAATGAAACTTGAGTCGACCCCACTGTAGCACGGGTCGACCCCAAGAAAGTATGAGTCGACCCCAGTGAAAATGCCGAAAAACAAGGTTTCTATGGTTCTTGAGAAGGCCGACCCCACTGTAGCAGGGGTCGACCCCAGAGAAGTTTGAGTCGACCCCAAGGCTGATGAAAAGTAACTTGAGTCGACCCCAGGAAAGCTTGGATCGACCCCAGCATGGGCAAGAGCATAACAGCTAGTTCTGCATAAGTACTTTTTGACCTCCTAACGGCTAGAAACGGCTAGTATTTCAAATCTAACGAATGGGAACTGACTAATAGAGGTTGGAAAAGTATTTAAGAGATACTATTCATCAGAGGAAAGAACCTTTTGCAAAAAATCAATAGTGCATGCAAGAGAAAGCAAGCCCTAGTATTTTTCATCAAGTTGCTTCATTCAAGTCCCAAAAGAAGGTGGTTGAGTAATCTGAAAGTGCATTTAACAGCTCCACTAACTCTTTGTGAAGTGAAGTAACCTGAGCAAAGAAGAGAAGAGCATCCTCAAAGCGATAACTGTTTCTCATCTCTTCTTTTAGTATATATTTGTTATATTTGCTCATTTAGGAGCTTCAAACTTCTTCCTTTTTAATTTTCTTGTAAGGTTTGTTGGTGAGCCCGTAAAACCAACAGTGTAGGTTGTTGGTGATCCCGGAAAACCAAAGTGTAAAGATTTTTAGATTGTGAGCCCGCAAAACAATCCAACTGTAATCCGCAGGATTATAGTGAATTTCCAAGGGGACGCTTGGGGAGTGGACGTAGGTGTTTAGGTGTTTAGGGGAGTGGACGTAGGTGTTTGGAACAATTAATAATATACATAGTTTTTAAAGCAACAGTAAATTCTCCATAATTTTTAAAGATGCAGAAAATCAATTTTCATAGAAATTAAAGCTGTAGCAAACTTATGCATGGATTTTAAAGCTATTGTAACTTTCTACACAGATTTTTTAAGTATGTAGGAAAATTTTGCATAGATTTTGAAGATCGAGAAAATTTTTTGTATAATTTTTAAAGCTTGCAAAAAAATAGTTCGTACAAAATTTAAAGCTATAGAAAATTCTATGTGGATTTAAAGTTGCAGTAACTTTCTATACAGATTTTTAAATCTGCATAAATTTTTTGCACATACTTTAAAGTTTCAAAATTTTTATACGGATTTGAAAGTTGCAAAAAATATGTTTCCATTATTTCACAGCAGTACGAATTTCTTTAAATATTGATTTTTGTAAAGAAGACAACTTTTAAATGATAGAGTTAAAGCTATCTAATTCTATTAAACCAAATTTAATTCTATGCAATCAAATTAAATTTGATAAGCAATCAAATAGCAATTTTTAGTATAATCAAGATTCATATTTTTAGACTACTAGAAAGTATTGCCTAGAAATTGCTATATTGTTATTATAGAATACTGTTATAAAAGCATAATCTACAAAAACAAATTCAGAAGATTGAAAAGACATTGTCTGGATTGAGGCGTCTAATGCACACTGCCTTAAGAACGTAATTCGCCTTCTACATGTGGGGCTGTGGCGATCGTTTTCTCAAGGTATGATAATCTAACTCAGCCTCATCCTCCTCTAATGAATCGCTGGGAAGACTTGACCCGACTGACTCCTTCTGATGCCCAAAATAAGAAAATGATAGAAAAAAGAATAAGAGTGGAAGAAAATCTCTCAAGAGAAAGAGCACTAGTGAGTGAAAGAGATCGGATTGTGTTGGAATAATCCTGTGTGCTGGATTTAGAGCATATTTATAGACTTGTATCCAGATGACTGAGAAGCTGCGATGATTTCGAAGATACGCAATATTTTAGAAACATCATATCTTTTAGACAACCAACATTCTCTTTCGAAGAATCACAACTCTTCTGAAAGAGGCATCTAATAAAAAAATATTTTAAAATATTTAAAACAACAAAATTTAGGAGATAAAAAAATTTAAATCTTTTTTAAATTAAAACTCCAACAATAATAGCCTCGTTGAAAGGTTATCATCATGACAAGATTTATCACTACAGAAAAAACAATTATTTTCGATACTTAACTGCCGATGCTAGGGAGAAGCATCGGCAATTTGGCTGGCGTGCCAAAATTTGCTGAAGCTTCTAAATAGCGTCGGAAGATATTGATGCTTTCTCTAGAGCATCGGCAGAAAACTAACTTAGACAACTCTAAAAAGCGTCAGTGAAAACCAAAATGGAAACTGTTGTGGTTCAAATCTGGCCCGAGGGTGGTCACGCCGGTTGAGCCGAGGAAGCCGCCGGTGTGGGGAGGGGAAGATGGGAACCACCTCCTGCGTGACGGCCGCGGACCTGCACAAAGCCTCACCGGTTTTCCCAGTGAGGGCCCTCCGACGATCAAATTAGAGCAGGCAAATTTTGGACCGGCCCAGAGAGTCCCTTAGGAATTACCTGACCGAGCTATTTATAGTCTCGGTGGAGTGACCCGGGTGATGGAGGTACTGTCAGTCCCCATCATGGGGGTATGGCTCTGAGCCAGATGGCGTGCAGCCCAGGTAGGCAGGTGACGTGTGGTACAGTCCGTTCTTAAGAATGGTAGGGTGTCGACAGTTACAACAGGGCATGGTCGGAGTAGTCAAGGTATCGTTTGACTGCTATTGGCCGGTTATGGAGGCATGGCGCGGCAGTGTGGTGAAGTACGGTCGTGTAGGTGTGCGTGGGCCTACACGTGGAATGTGGTTATTGGCGAGGCTGAGCTTGTTAAGTAGTCATGTCAGGCGTTTAGTGAGGCCGGCTTGGTGTAGGCTGGGAGGGCTCGGTTTTTCGGATTCTGAGATGTACTCGAGGGAGCGCTCCGAGCTCGGGGGTCGGAGCGTATGCTGTGCATTGCTGGGGTCGGCGTCTTGAACTTGGTCGGGACAGGTCAGCGTTTATCGGGAGGCACCCCGAGCTCGGTCGGGGGAGTCGGCGAATGTCCGGAGTTGGTGGAGTTCCAAGGACGAGCTGGCTCTGAGCCGAAGTGAAGGTTTAGTCATTCGTCGTTGGTATTTACTGGGCCGAAACTGGGTGGCCTTTTAGTTGTGGGCTGGACGATCCGTTTTTTCCTCTATCGGAAATGATGCTTTAGAAAGCGTCGCCCGAGGCCGATTCTCCAACAATGTTTTACAAAGCATCGCGATTGGCCCCCCCCTTCCCAACAAATCCCTAACCCCCTCCCCTTCTCTCTTCGTTGCTCGCCTCTCGATCCCTAACCCCTCTAGCCACGTCCCTACCTTACAAATTCCTAACCCTCTCCCCTTTTCTCTCTGTCGCTCGCCTTCGGATCCCTAACTCCTCCTGCCGCTCCCCCTCCTTACAAATCCCTAACCCCCTCCCCTTCTCTCTCTATCGCTCGCCTCCCGATCCCTAACCCCTCCAGCCTCCTCCCTCCTTACAAATCCCTAACCCCCTCCCCTTCTCTCTCCATCGCTCCGAGTTCTTCGGCTTCTCCGACCCATTCGACGCGGCAGCTGGTGGGGGCATGTGAGATGCCGCAGCAGGCGTTGTTGTTCATGGAGGAAGGTTTGAACAGTGGTTCTAAGATCTTTTGAACCAAAGCACTGATAACAATTGCTTAGCAGTCAAAATCTTTTGAATAGGGCTAATTTTTAAGTAGCCCGAATGGTTCTGAATTACTCAATCACATCTCTCCTAAAGGCGCCACGGTGCTGGAAGGATGACTTCTTAACTTTAAAACTTGCTAAAAAGGAAAAAAAATTTAAATAATTTTTTTTCAAAAAAAAAGATAATGATGCTTTAAAGCGTTGTTATAAAAAAATAAGTGGTTAAAAACTGATATTTTCAAACGTCGCAAACTGCCTGACGCTTTTAAGCATCACTAAAATGCATCACTAAAAATCGACCCTTTAGCGCCGCTTTCAAAAAGCGTTGAAAAAAAAAATTTCATTCCCACCTACCAAACGCTTTTGCGATGCTTTGGTAAGCATCAGCGCCAAAATTGCCAACGCTTATAGGCATCGGTACATGCTCTAAAAAGTGTTGAAAAAGGCTTTTTTTTTTTTTTTTTTAGTGTATCCTTCATTACTTTTGAATTAAAATTTTATTAATAAGTTGAGGATCGTGGTAATTTGAACTACATCATCGGAGTACATCACACAAGCCCTCTTGAGAATTTAACAAACGGAAAGCTGGGACTCAATCTTGATATGACGACTAGATTTTAGTAGTAACTAGCTATCTCCACCAGCATCCAATGCTTACATAGAATTAATAAAGTTCATACCTAGAAAGATGTTGACACAGCATGGAGAGAGATTCTAAGATTTTATTAGGATATGTTTCATATTGACATAAGATTCCTTTCCTTCAAACATTTTGAAATGAAACAAGGTGAATTGTCGCCATTTGCCTTTTTCTTACTAAGAAAATAAAGAAGAAAGAAATGTTGATAAAAGGTTCACATGATGGTTTATCTGATTTATGTATGAACTTATTTGGTGGGATTATGACAGAATCCAAACATTCTTATTTGTTTGTACTCCTATGAGTCATAATATATTAAACTCCTAATTAGTTGATTGCATTTATTATTCTTATTGTCACGAGTTAGTCTTTTGTGAAATAGTAAGACATATCATTGGATGTACAAACCATACGATTAAACTTTATGATATACAACATATTTGATCACATCAAATTCATTCATATTTTAAACATAATGCTTGAAACACCCATTTTTGACAAAATCTGACATATCCTCCCACAATGGGATTTTAATTAACAGGTTTAGAAAAAAATGATATATAATTACTTTTTTTAGCTTCAAGTTATACTTATCTTATCATACCTTCATCATCATAATTTTTGTATTTGTATATGCTAGATCTGTTTCTACATCTTTGCTCCATCCAACACAATTATACTCGTGGTCTCAATTCGGCAATGCTGTCTCATACTCTCAAATCTTCCCCCCCCCCCCCCAGTCAACATAGTGTGATAGATGCATGTTCATAATTAGCGATAAAATCAAATCAAATACGGATCAGATACCAATATATCCATATTCATATTTGTTTTGTTTAACAAATACAGATATTAGTCAGATGCAAAAATTTATATCTATATTTGTTTTAAATGGATATGGATAAAAATCAGATATTAAAAGTATAATATAAATATAGATATAAGTCGGATAGTTAAACTTCATGATGATCGAATCAAAAAGAAATTGCTAAATAAAAAGTAAATCAAGTTAATAGTATATTAACATGATCAATTATTTTTTTTCAAAATTCATATATGCTATATAAAATTAAATAAAATTTAAATAAAATTGCATATTTGAATACAAATCAGATAGTTATCTATTTAATATCCATATCCATTTTTCTTCGACGGATATAGATGTGAACGTAGATATTAGTCGGAAGCTTAAATTTTTATTTATATTTAGATATATTCGGATATAAAAATAAATTTGAATGGATAGTATCTGGTCTATTTTTATGTTCAAGTCATGATCAGAAGCACATTAGGAAGTGCAATTATAGGGACAAGAATCCACGACTCTTTGTGCCCGGTCAAGATGCAAGACATCCATGCTCTGGGCACTAGTTTCTTGAGCCTTATGATTGTGCTCTAATCATGAGATTTCGACAAGTTTTGCTTATAAACTAAACCTTTGAAAGCTTTAAAATAGGAGGTTTTGCCCATCCTGTCCCGTGGCTGAAGGTTGGCACGCGACACGAACATAAAAGTAAGAAGCTAATGCCTTGTCAAGGGCCAGCCAACTTATTCCCCTGGGTTCTTTTCTTTATTTTGACCGTACTAGAGAGCACAGGCATAATATTCTGTGCGTCAAAATAGAGTCTCTACTTATTCCAGGCCAACGTACGTCTTCTCTCTTCGTGGGGCAAACGTCTTCTCTTCCCTATCTATTTTATTATCTCAGCGCTGTTCCTTACCTAACTCGTTGTTTGTTGGTCTCTGTGTTTCAGTCCTTGCCCCATGATTCTGCTATAAAGATCATGACCTTCCTGGAAGCCAGTGCTCCAAAGGTCCTCTAGTTTTGCTCCATTTTATTTTATCTTCTTTTTTTTTTTAACTTTAGCAAATTTAAGAACAACATTTTATGCTACGAGGTATGCAACATGAGGCACACAAGCTTAGTGGAACCATTTAACCTTGTCTCCTTGTCTCCTTGTCTTGATGTAGCTCAGCATGAGTATCAACCAATATAGGTCAGTTTAGAATTTAATAGGTAGACTCAAGTTGTTCATTCTCTTTGACACAAGATAGCCAGAAGGATAGGCACCTTTCTGTCAATCAAAAGGGATATTTTTATGAGGCAAGTACATATAGATATTAATTATATTTAAATTCTATATTCATGTTTACTTCCAAACAATACACGTCGAATATCAATAACAAATATCGGTGCATATACAAAACAAGTAGTTAAACATTGTGGATAGGATATTTGTTGGTCTTATGTTTTATTGGCTCAAAGTAAGTATTTAAGCCTTCCATATTTCTTCGGTTAGCTTTACAAAGTAAACAAATGATAATACGAAAACAAAAACATGGAATTGCGTCCACTTATTTACAAGATTCTTTTAGTGGATCTTTATAATTCTGCTAAGGATTAAATATTGACTTTTAAGGATGCAATCCACCAAATTAAAGATGTCCTTTATGGAAAGAAAATTAAATTTAAAATATGCTGACTTTTTGTGCTTTATGTTAGAGCTACATGAAACTGAACAAGATTGGAAAATGAATTTAGATATTCAAATATGTATCAATTTTTTCTGCATTTTTATTTTAGTTGGGTGATAGATTTTGTATGCATATCCAAATGAAAACAAATGTGGATGGATGTTATCCTATCAATTTTTATCTCTATTTTTAATATGCCAACTTGAGTCACCATATGTAATTGAGATATCTCGATGATAGGGTGGTTTCCGGAGGCTAGCTAGTCCTCTCTAATTTGTAAATATAATTGAATCATTTACATTGATGCATTGGTAAATTGAAGAAACCATGAGCTCAACCAAATGGTTACACCCCCTCTTTAAGGAATTATCTCTCAAGAAACAAAAACCCTGGTCCCATACCGTACCTTAGGGGCTATAGGGTGGCTCTGGCCTCCTTGTTATTGAAAGAGGAAACCATGGAGGGAATATAATTGTGAAAAATGTAGATTTACATAACAAGATGGGGCCACAAACTTTATCCAACCCATTCAATCAACAAATTTGATTGATGAATAGATGATGATGATGGGTGACTAAATTAGAATCTTCATTGTGAGAGAGAATCTATGTAACAATTTAGGACCTCACCCAAAATGACTAGGCAGAAGGTATTATTTGGGTTCTTTGATCTTGTATAAGTATCTAAGATCTACCCAGTGAATAACCGATGTGGGATTAAACATACGCCCGTACGAGTTGTCATATACTTTCCTCGTTTAAACCCTGATATTTTTGTCAAGCTAAGAGTTCAAATTTATTCAAATCTAATCATAAATATCACGATCAGCTCGTGATTAGCCAAAAAGGCTAGTCGGAAGAAATTTTTGGGTCCTTAGTCTTGTATAAATACTCAGGGTCTTATCGGCGAATAACTGATGTGGGACTAAAGACAGATCCTCACATACTTTCTCTGTGGACTAAAAGCGGGTCCTCACATACTCTCTGTTCAAGCCCTGACAACAAGCACCACGATAACCCATGGTCAGCCTTCATGAACCTATGCTGCAGTGTCCCCTACTCCACATAGGCTATGGGTTGAGTTCGCTCTGATCCTATTTGTTACAACCCAGAACTTCACCCAAAAAGGCTAGCCGGCAAATATTTTTTGAGTTCCTTAGTCCTGTATAAGTATCCAAGATCTCTTCGACGAATAACCGATGTGGGACTAAAGGCGGGTCCTCACAATCTAAGCTCAAGTCTATATGATGCTTCCCTTTCTATCAAGAGTTCATGGCTACAGATTTAGAGTACATTAAATGGAAACAATGGCGGAGCCAAGATTTTCAGATTGAAGGAGAAACAATGAAAGCAATTATAATCTATTAATATATTATATTATGTTTAAAATTGAAATAACTATTTGAGTTAGACAAAAATAAAATTGAAAATAAAAGCAATGTATATTAATGCATATAGATAAATATTATTAAGAAAGTATACATGGAAAGAAGAAGGAAGGTGTAGATATTTTCTTGCATAAATGTTTTCCAGGAGTGAATAAATGGAGAAAAGAGTGGTTCAAATGCTAAACTCCAGGCATATTTGATGTTGCTTTTGTTTTGTAAAAATTAAGAGGAGAAAACAAAAGCTAGGTTTTTTTAGCTTCTAGAAGCACTTTTCTAAATTTCATCTTGTAGAAGTACTTTTCAAACAATAATATCAAACATTTTTTTAAAAAATAAAAAATACTTTTTTGCTTCAGAAGTAAAGGAATTTATTTCTAAGCTTGGCATCCATTTAGGACTCGGACGTACCTGTATCAATTTCTTGTTTTTTAAGAGTAATGCCATGAGGATTAGTTATGTTCATGCAAAAATTTACGTAGGCCAATTAATGCACAGTGGGCAATTTCGCAATCAACCAACCCTCCTTTGATTGGCACCAAATGGAGCTATTAAAACAACCTGTTAATTATACCCATGGCAAATGAACTTTTCTTGTGCATAATTGGCTCCCCATAGCATTACTCCTTTTTAATATAAGAGTGAGATATTTGAATTAAAAAAGTATGATTCTAGAATTTTCATGAGATAACAACCTATATTCAACAAATTGCAAAAAATGAACAAAAAAATAGGTCCAAATCTTGTTATGCTTCTTTTGATGGTAAACACAAATTCTTGGGAGGCAAGTCTCACTGCAGGGATAAAAGGTAATGCTGACTGTTATTTGCCAATGCTAGAAGACGGTTAAAAGCGCCGGCAATGGACCTTAAGATTTTACCATCATCGAAAGAGTAATTAGCCGATGCATATAAGCATTGGGGATATTAAACGTCATGATTAAGCGTCGTCGGAGTCCAATAATAACAAGCCGATGCTTATGTGAAGGGGCATTTAATTATCTCTTGGATACACTACTAAAATTTTATGAGCATCTGCTAGATGTAACCGGAAAGACTAAAATAAGCTGGCAAATTGCGAAGTTAGAAAGACAGATACAATACTGTTATTTTAGTCCCTCAACCTTCAAGCTTGTTCCTCTCCAGGACAAGTGCAGAATGGTGAGACAAGTGCTCGGCATAAAGTAACTTAGAAATTAGAATCTACTCACATGATTTTTGCATGGAGTCTATTAGAGGTATTCAATCACCCTGTTGTCAACATCGCCAAGGGAGAGAGAGAAAGTTTCAATCTATTGGAATGCAGCCATTTATTTTCTAGCATTAGCCATTTATCTTCTCATTGGGATATCAGTATGCAGATAATCTCCAGTTGCTACTGCCTGACTTTTCTGCAATCATAGAAAAAATAACAGGAGTTCATGCTCAAGGTGGAAGTAAAAGGAATAAGGTACTAACCAAAGACCTGGGTAACATGAACTAATACAGAGATTTGACTTTTAGAACACAGAATATTCTAAATGCAGCAGAGACAACTTTCATGAGTCATTTTCTAGCTTTAGCTTTGGAATCAAGATAACTTATTTTTTTCTTGAATATAGGATGACACCTATAAGCCTGAATCATACATGAGAGAAGTAAATTATGAGATCAAAACAAATATATTTGTTTGACATGTGTTGTTCAGAGAAACTATAGCACATCGCATGTCTCGCTTATTCCTTCTTGCTCACTGAACAACCATCAAGTTTTATATCTTGGCGTTGAAAAATCCTTAGAAAAATTCTCAAATTTCTCTCATGCCAAATCTGCCAACAAAGTACGATGAAAAACAAGTTGATCCCATGCTCTTCTCTAAGATGCTTGGATTCCTCTTGCGTTTCCAAGAAGTTCAGGGGACTTGGATGTTTGGAGGCCATCCTTTGAACTTAAAGTTGCACCTTCTGCACTTGCCAAATGCTTTTAGAAACCGGCATCAATGAACAGAAGATTGATGTCATGCAAACTTGAGAGCTAGTGGTACAAAATTTCCAAACTAGAGTGGTGCATATGTTGGTCTATAAAGTGGACCTCAGATGAATGCAATAAGTCTAGTTGGCTAAATGTAGGGCAATTTTTGTAGTGATTCTCTAAAAGGATACACAACACTTGGTTTGGGAACACAAGGTTTAAGAGTTTTCTATTTATTCAAGGAGTCCCATGCACTTGAGTTAAATCCAGCGCAATCCAAAATTTTTTACATGTCCCACTCTTTCTAGAGAGAAATATATTTCTATCTATAGTGACAATGATAAGGTTTGATCATTTCATCATTCGTTAAGGTCTCTAGTTAGCTGGACCTCATGGACATTGCTATCCTGAAATGGTGGAATCAAAGCTCTGCAAGGACCATCGCCACGGATACGCTGTTCTGTGTACCACGTTTCATGCTATCCTAGGGCATGCTTGATATGTTTTTATTCCATCTCTCACTGAAGACTGGTATTTTTGGCCTCTAACATGCTACCTGTGATAAATAGGGCTACTGCCACCCCCGACCACCCTCTGAAAAGGTATCCAATGCAATGCGTTGTCCATAACATAGTAGTGCAGTGTACCTTAGTACCTATAGGGAATACCTAGGGGTGCGAAATAGCTCTCTCTAAGAAACTCGGCAAAATAGTTCCGTAACTTTGGAAGAAGGGGTGTCTCCTCAAAAATGAGGTCGCAGTGACCAGGCCCGGACGATTGTTTACCAAAAATACAGATCTCCTGCAAAGTCGTAAGATTATGTATGGGGGCTGACGCCGGCTAGTGCTGGAAGGTCAAGAAAGTTGGTGACCTGATGACACATGTCATCAAATTCTGGTGGAGGCTTCACCAAATTGATGAATTTAGGTCACTATATATGAACTTATTTATATGGAAGAAGAAGAGCAAGCTTCCCAGAGTTCCTAACTATTGAAGCTGGAAAAAGGGTTGAGTCTAACATGCATCAGACTGTATAGTGGTTCAACGCAGCATAAGACCTTGAATCTGCATGGAGATGTGTATCAGACAATGGTCATATATGAGACACATGATCAGAACGTCGAAAACCATGTTTCTTTAGATATATATATATATATATAATTTTTTTTGAGCAATCTCAATATATATGGATTAAATCTCAAACTACATTGGATCATCAAATGGTTCGATGTGTCTCTGGTCCAACCCTTTTCCTATTGAAGCAGTTGCTAGAGATGGGTTTTTATTGCATATTATGTTTTCTTTTTTTTTCTTCCTCTTTTTTTGAAAGAAAGAGAGGAGCACCGCTCCACCGCGTTCATTAAGGATTTCTTTTTTCTTTTTTTTTTTATTGAAAGGGAGGCAAAAATGAGCCACACGGGTTTTATTGAAGAATTGGAAAAAGTATTTACAGGTTCATTAAGAAATTGAAGAACAGGCTATTGCATAGTAACTTTAGTTTATGGATCAAAATCTGGTTAAATACACGAGATGAGCAAGGAAACATGCATTATATCTAGTGAGTTCAAAATATGTTTTCATTTTGCCTCAACACAACAATCCACATGAAATTTATGTTTAAATCGTGTAAACTGATCTTTATAGGGTTGTGGATTGTGACAAAATAGTATACAAAAATGATCGTTATTTTTGTCAACATAGGGTAACTAGTGGAAATGCCTTGCGAAGGATAGAAAAAATTAAGAAGATAGTGAGAAAGTTTAATTAAATAAAAGAAGCCAAATAAAAAAAGGTGAAGAATCTAACTTTCCAGCCATTTATCAGTGGTTTCTAATTAAGTGACGCATATCTCAACTCCAAAATCGAAAACCATGCTTCTTATTCCCTGATGCCCATTATGGACTTGCTACTATAATTCAAGTGTTGTAGGGTCCAAAAGATTTGTTGCCTTGATCCATTAGACATGAAATAAAGAACCCAATTATCATTTAGTGATTACAGATTCCACCATGGCTATTGTTACTGGAAACTGGACCCGGGGGTGACCACGGACCAAGGAGGAGGAGCTCCGGCAGAGGGTGCGGGGGTGGACAGCTTTCTCCGGGGGACCTGCAAAAAGCCGGTGGCCGGGAGTTCCAGCGCCGGTCCTCCGATACTTAAGTCAGAGGGGGTTTTTTGGTGAAGCCGACAGTGAGGTTACGTAAAAGGAAAAAGATCTCTCCCTCTAGAAGGAAGAAGTCCCCTTTTTTATAAGAGGGGTGTATGGGTTACTTGTGATGTGGCTGTACGAATTAATGAGTTACCGTCATGATTGGACGTGATCGTATGAATTAATGAGTTGCCGTGGATGGCCCGAGATTTTGGGATGGCTGGAAGTCCGTTGAGATCGTGCGCATTTAATCGTTGACAGTCGCTGGGGCGGAAATCGCGGAATTGGATCCCGAATGAGGAGGAGAGGGACTTGATTTCCAGTGGAGTGGAGGGGTCTGCTTTGTCCTTTGACTGGGTCTCCTTTGGGCTTGAAGTCGATCGGGCTCAGCTTAACCGAGATTAAAGTTGGAAGGCTGCGAGCTCTAAGGTCGGGCGTCTTGAGGTCGAGCGCCTTGAGGTCGGGTGCCGTCGCCCTTGTCATCATGTGCCGGCGATATATCCACGTATTTTGGGCAATCCATTTTCCCCCCAACAGCTATATATTACAACCAGCCTTCTTTGGCATTTATTAGAGGCAAAATGGAATGGGTTCCTTCCAAAGATTTGCAAGATGCCATGTCTCCTTCATCCCATATGCATCAATGTATAACGAGGTTTTCCAAGACCGATCCAGCCATGTCGCACGTGGGAGCATCGTCGGCAAAAAATTATGGTACATGCGGTATCGAAAGTACAATTGTAAAACTATGTTTGTACATTTTTTTTGTAATTTGTATTACTAAACAAGGCGTTCATATGATCTTACATTGGTCGATTTTGCATAAACCTTCCATTTAGTTATAGGTTTTGCATGAAATAATTGGATATATTATTTTTACAAAATGAAATTTATTAAGGATCTCCTGATGATTTGTTCCTAGAGCGAAGCACGAGATGGATGGTAGTCTAAACGAACATGCATTAGATACTCAAGTTATATGCATTGTGATTGTATATCCGGAATTTAGTAGTATATATCACTGCCTCATGATTGGATCCACAGCCAAGATGTTGGAAAACTCTTTAAAAATATTTTGTTTTATAAAATAAAATCAATATTTTCTTGCAAAATTAATAATTAACTGAAAGCCTGTGATTCCAATTGTGTTTTGGCATTACAAGATTGTTAAGTCCAGTGATAATGTGGATGTGAAGATAAGATATCATTAGACAACATTGACATTAGTTGCTATGGCTGGGTAAGATTAGAATCACAGCTCTAGTTGTAGAAAGAAGCTCAAATAAAAAATGGTCATAGTCAGGTCAGGTATTTACGGCTATGGTAGTAATCAGAAGAATGAAGAGGCCATAGATTGAATGGTAAGGAAACCTGTATGCCAAAAAAGAGTGGTCCATTGAGCTTTTGCAGCTAATAAAGTTCTCATTCTATACCAGATTATGAGGTAGATATAGTCCGTATCTTGATGCAACATAGCATCCTTTGATGTAAAAATTTTGTATGCAACAGTCATGTTCGATCACTGTAAGAAATTACTAGGGTGATGAGCTTGAATTACTTGGGATAATTAAAGGGCATAACTTTAGATGTCCGGAATGTATCAATTCGATAGGATCGTTCATGGATAGTCATTCACAAAGACGGATAAAGGATTCAACAAGAAGTATCCAAATCCGTAGCTACACTTCTTTTGACCCATACTTTTAGTGTTTGTATGATTATGTTTGTAAAAGTATATTCATGTTCTTTTTCTAGAGAAAAACAAAAATTAGTAACTATGCAATTAAGTAACCGTGCCTCCAATTGTACTTAGGGTAAATACAACCTCATCATTTTACTCACAAAAAATAAAAACTAAATTAGGATTTTTAAATTCTGTGAATGATCCTTAACCTCTAATTTTCATAATTTGAACTTGAAAATAAATTACCAAACTTATAATTAAATATGTTAAGTATAAGGGAAGCCAAAACTGCCAGCAGTGGTGCATGTTGTCAAGGAAATAGCGTGCCATATGGGGAAGACAAATTATGCTTAACTTTTTTGTTTGCACAGGAACATTTCAATGAGATCTTGCGATGTCATCCAATTTTATGCCACCCATGACATCTCATGGTGATCTTTCCACAGGAAACTTGCTCTAAAGTAACCAATTCAAATTAAAAGAACCCATGTGCCATGGGCTTGCTATTTTCTCAAGAACTCGTGCGGCACTTAGAAATTTTGCTTGCCACGATCACCTCTAGGTTAATAAAAAAGAAAAAGATAGAGTTTGAAAGAATAGAAAGTAGCATTCTACCAGAGAACACCTACAATGTTTTGCTTTGTGATTTGCCAAAAAGCTCTATGTGAAATCGCAATCACCTATAATAAGGAAAAAGGTTCTTATATACATATCTACAAGAGATCAAATCGAAGATGCCTTGGTTTGTTACCCACTATGACAGTATTGACTTCTACTAATATAGCTATGGTCTATTATACTTTTAAGAACTTGTTCATATTATAAAATATAATCATTTGAAATAGGGTGTGGTATTTCATAGTTTAATGATTAATTATTTTTATAAAAAAATCAATCCTCTTCCCTTTGATAAAAAATAAAAGATGAACAACTTCATTTTGTCCTTTGTATATTCTGAAAAACCTTTCTTTAAAATATAAAATTCATGATTCTTTCTATTTATCCTGCAATTAAAAGTAATAACGGGATTTGATATAGAAAACTTTAATACTCTATATGCTATATTTTATTTAAATGATTTTACATTTTTATGTTTTTTTAATATAAATAGGATTGGATCAGTGATCCAAACTTTTGGACAAGTTAGTCTCTATATAAATGTGATAATTACATCTTAGACCATTGCTTATTTACGCTGCATCGCTTATGATTTTGATAATAAAATTGGTATGCATCCTTTATGATGATATCATTTATTTAGTTTCATTATTGAATTTTGCTCAGCATGCAATTTATATCCAAATAGCATCCGACTTATATCAATATTCAAATAGAGAAAATATAGATACAACTAATATTTGATTTATATTCAATTTCATTAAAAACAAATATTGATATGCTCAATATCTAATTCCTATATGTATCCATTTTAAACAAATATAGATATACGAATGCCAGATCTATATTTGATTCATTTTCAACTTATTTCTAGAGAATTTTGCAAACTTGTAGCTCTTTAGGGTCCTTCCAAATGGAAAGATGTGCATCTAAGCGTTGAATGGAATGCTCGGTCCATGACATTCTGCCCCACCTAAGTTCGAGATACTTTGGTCATGGCTTCATAAAATGCTTGAATTGCCACCTCTTCTTGTCTACTCAGATTGGGCTTAGACTCCTGCTTTAGGATGCGGGCCAGGCTGCAGCCTATAAATTGGGACCTAAACAGTCTTCAGGTCGGGCTTCAACAAGGTCCTGATTGTGAGACTCCACGAACAGTTCGGCCCCAAACAGTAGTTAACGCAGCCCTTAACTAGGATTTTTAGGAAATGCAGCCTTTACTGGCTACTTTGGGAAGCAAGTTTAAGAAGAACATCCATCATCTTGGATTGAATCCAGCGGATTTTGTGGTCATTCCGAACCCTATATCCTATTTCTCAGGTCAGTGCTCTTCTTTTGACTCCTCTCTCTCTCTCTCTCTCTCTCTTTCTCTCTCTCTCTCTCTCTCTCTCTCTCTCTCTCTGAGTCGGCTTTCTGACGATTGTGGGGCTGCTTATGTAAAAATCTGTTGGGAGAAAAAATGGACCACCCCACACGTACAATTAAAGCACCCAAATCCGACAGCAAGCCTGACCTCATGTAGGCCGAGCCGAGCTCATGCAGGCCAAGCTCTTGCAGCCGAGCTCACGCAGGCCGAGCTCTTGCAGGCCGAGCTCACGCAGGCCAAGCTTAGAAGACCGAGCTCGTTGTCCATAAGCTGCGGCTACGCCCTGCAGCAGTCTCACCGTACCATGTTTTGCTTGCCGGCCACGCTACGACACATCAACCAGGAACCATACCCTGCTACGACTGCCAACAATTAATGTGCATGGTCTTTACGGATCTCCGGCTTACTCAAAATTTCAGACCATCCACGGCAACTCATCGACTCACTCAACTACGTTCGGTCACCCACAACAACTCATTGGCTCCAGTCCCGTCCTCCACGGCAACGCATTAATGCAGATGACAACACTCAATCATGACAGTAACTCATTTAATTCGCCCGGTCACATCATTGGTAACCCTGTATCCCTCCTATAAAAGGAAAACTTCTTCCTTTTTAAAGGCGGATTCTTCTTCTTGATCCGGAAACTCTGACTTCGATATACAGTCCATCTCCTTCTTCAAATTAAGCCCCCCTCTGACTTAAGCATCGGAGGGCCGACGCCGGAAATCCCGGTCACCGTTTTTTTTGCAGGTCCTCTGGAGGACACAACCCGCCGACGTACCATCCGCACCGGAGCTCCTCCTTCTCAGCCAAGTGGCCACCCCGGGTTCAATTTCCAGCAACAGTTGGTGCTAGAGAAAGGGCCTGAGTCGTGATCATGAAGCTAAGAAGCAAAGGAGCCTCCAACGCCTCCCGCCACCGTGCACCAAGTCCCGGACACTCAGTCCAGAACTCACCACCAGGGCCTCCGGCGGATCTAGTTCTTCAAGTCCAACTGGAGCAGTTCAACATTCTGGTGCAGCAAGTGCAAGCCTTGGCTGCCGCAGTCCAAGGCCTGCAACAAGTGGAGGCCCCTCCTGTGCCGCCTCCATGGGTTCACGTTAAGCAGAGGAAGAAACTTTCTCCCGAGCCATCTCGAATCAGGCACGACTCCCGCTGCAACGACGTGGGATGTGGGGACAACCAGTGAGAAGTAGTAGCCCGAGTCTCACGTCAACGAGTTGAAGGGGAAGAGAAATAAAAGTTGAGGTCTTGAGGAGGAGAGTTATGGAGTTTTAAAATGGGATTGTAAGCCTCTGTGGCAAAGGGTACAATCCCATTAAATCCCATTGCCCTTCAAACTCTTCTCTCTTGTTCCGCAATCAAAACGAAGGCTACGTGTCCCCACTTTCCTCGTTCGGATCATCAAAGCCTGCAGCAAGTAAGAGAGCAGCATGTACTCCCTCCTCATGGGTGTAAGTCCTCAGGACGGCGCTCGCGACGTCGCTCTCCTGCGGAGCATCGCCATCACCGAAGCTCCCACCGAGTTCATGCAGGCCGAGCTCACGTAGGTCGAGCTCATGCAGACCGAGCTCAGAAGTCCGAGCTAATGTAGGTTGAGATCACGCAGGCCGAGCTCACGCAGGCCGAGCTCATGCAGACCGAGCTCAGAAGAACGAGCTCCAAAGGCCAACCTCAGAAGGCAGGTGCTGAGCCAAGTCCTGAGGGACTTCAAAGCTTGAGAGCCATCAAAATATCCCCAAAAGGTACAGAACGCCACTTTGGCTTCAAATAATTTCAATATTTTATCTATTTCCAGGTCGGAGAATCCAAAAAATGACCTACGAATATCTCTATCTCCAACGTCGTCCCACTCCGAATAAGGGTGCATGATTGCCAACGGACGAAGTCCGTCTCCTGTATGTGTCTCCAATGATGCCCCGACCAAGCTTGGAACACCATTTCGACGATATTCGACGATATTCGATACTCTTCGACGATATTCGACGACATTCGATACTCTTCGACGATATTCGACGCCATTCGATGATATTCGACGCCATTCGACGCCCTTCGACGACATTCGACGCCATTCAACGACATTCGACGCCCTTCGATGACCTTCAACGCCATTTGACGCCACTTCAACGATATCCAACGCCATTTCAACGCCATTCGATGCCATTCAACATCATTTGACGCCCTTCAACGCCATTCGACGCCTCCTACGACAACACGCCCCGATCTGAGTGGGGGCACCCTGCTGAATCGACCACAAGCCAAAGAAGGCTGCTGAAGTCGATCTCGGAGCAAAATCGCTTAGCTCCGCTTGGACAGCTCGGCTTAAGGCCGTTAGCTCCGACTGCACGAGAGGTACACCCTACTTAGCACTTTTATCTCCATAGACATTTGGCTATATTACAGACGATCGATGATTGGACTACTTATTTCGCTCGAGCCAAAAAGCAGCTCGAACTCAGAAGTCAGGGGGTAGTGTTGGGGGAAAAAATGGACCACCCCACAAGTACAATTAAAGCACCCAAATCCGACAGCAAGCCTGACCTCATGCAGGCCGAGCTGAGCTCATGCAGGCCGAGCTCTTGCAGCCGAGTTCAGAAAACCGAGCTCATGCAGGCCGAGCTCACGCAGGCCGAGCTCAAAAGACCAAGCTCATGCAGACCGAGCTCAAAAGATCGAGCTCATGCAGGCCGAGCCCAGAAGGCCGAGCTTATGCAGGCCGAGCTCAAAGGCCGAGCTCATGCAGACCGAGCTCAAAAGGCTGAGCTCAGAAGACCGAGCTCGTCATCCATATGCTGCGGCCACGCCCTGCAGCAGTTTCACCGTACCATGCTTTGCTTGCCAGCTACGCCACGACACATCAACCAGAGATCATACCCTGCTATGATTGTCAACAATTAATGCGCATGGTCTTTACGGATCTCCGGCTTACTCAAAATTTCAGGCCATCCACGGCAACTCATCGACTCACTCAACTACGTCCGGTCACCCACAACAACTCATTGGCTCCAGTCCTGTCCTCCACGGCAACGCATTAATTCAGATGACCACACTCATGATGGTAACTCATTTAATTCGTCCGATTACATCACAGATAACCCTGTATCCCTCCTATAAAAGAGGAACTTCTTCCTTTTTAAAGGGGGATTCTTCTTCTTGATCCGGAAACTCTAACTCCGATATACAGTCCATCTCCTTCTCCAAATTAAGCCCCTCTCTGACTTAAGCATCGAAGGGCCGGCGCCGGAAACCCCGGCCACCGGCTTTTTTGCAGGTCCCCCGGAGGACACAATCCGCCGACGTACCATCCGCACCGGAGCTCCTCCTTCTCAGCCAAGTGGCCACCCCCGGGTTCAATTTCCAGCAACAAAATCAAATAATGATTCAGTTGTTTCGGATTGAATCATCTGAATGGAATGTATGAGAGGATAAGGTGGCATTGAGATGTTGTTGGTAGCTGAACAAGAGGCTGAACAAACCGAACGTTGCTAGCACGAGAAATAGCACAATTCCATAACAGTCTCATAACCACTTGAAATGGTAGGAGTTAGGCACCATAAGATGTAGCTCATTGTCATGAACTAGTTCTTTCCATTTTTATTTTTTTTGGCAATTTCATGAACTAATCGTTAATAGGACCTTGAAATGCGCATATTCTAGGTTATACTGGGACAACTTTTATTTGGTGCAGTGAGACTGGAGAGGTGAAAAGAAACTAAAGATGAGACAGAGTTGAAGCTGCAGCCCATCATGCTGCTTTAGATGAGGACTACCGAAGAAAAATTTCTGAGATGACACCTTTTTCCTTTTTTGTTCCAACTATGTGCTCTCACATTCTTAGATATAAGTAGACTGCGATTTGATCATACAATTATGATGGGGAATGCATCGTAAGTTTTGATTTGAACCCTGGCAATTCTAGCATAAGTTTTATGGGGCTTAGTTTGTTTTGTAGTATGTTTCTTGTTCTTGTTCTTGTTCTTCTCCATATTTTGTTATATCTATAAAGCACTAGTAGCTTCGGTTGGAATGTGAAGAAACTTGAGGAGACAAAGTTGAAGATCCACCGTTTGAAGAATGGAACTTTGGATATTTATTCAGAGGCGTATTTGGTTGGGGAGAGTTAGGGCTCTGGAATTGGAATGGAAATGAGTGACTCCATTTCAATCATTTGGTTGAGGAGAGTTCCATTTTCATTCCGATTTTAGAGAAAAATGAGAATGCTTCAATCCCTTAAAACCCAATATCAACTTTCTTCTGGTATTCAAATTCCATTTCAATTTCGAACCAATTCTAGTTACGAACAAATTGTATCAGGGAATATTACGATTCCGATTTCCAATCTAATCTATTTTGATTCCGATACATATCGCGAATCAAATGCACCCTGGGTGGCGTAAGCATGCAGATGAAGCATGTCAAGACCGTTAAACTCATTGCTTTCACTTCAACAATGAACAATGGAGGTGAACTTTCCTCTCAAATTCAATCTTTTCTATGTATACTCCAATGCTGGAGTAACAAACTGGGTCATGGTAGAGTTTTGCGAGTTTTCTCTTCGCATTTTCATTAACAGTTTTCCTCTAATGTTCTTCAATTTCGCTCATTAAGGCTTTGTAGCAGTGCATTTTTTGTACTATCAGGGTTTTATTCAAGTCAATGGCTCCCTTTTATCCTGCATTCTCGTCTTAAATTATCAATGTCTCTAACAAGGCCAGCATCCCAATAAGAATTCTTATGGGAATAAATCCAGGTTGTTGTCTGACCTGTTTCTCAGAAAAAGAAAAAAGGCTAAAAAAAAAACTAAAATTTACTTTCCCATGGCCTTTCATCTTTTTTATTTTTTCCCTTCTGGATGTATAAGCAGCTATCTGTATCTCTAAGAAGTAAAAAGTATGACTCCCCTCATTAGTGTCTTCAAAGCCTTTAGTTTTAAAGGACTCATGCATCACTCGATGTTTAGCATGTCGGAGATGGGTCAATAGGCTATACTGGAATTCGTCTTCAAGTTAAAGAAGGTTATGTCAGGCTCTAGTCATAACCTCACCCTGCCATTGTTTGAGATCATTGAGGTGAACAGAATAGCTAATCTTCATCAAAATGCAACTTGTACAGTCCTATGTTATAGTTGATATTATCAATCTGACCTTACAAGTTTCATGGTCCTAGTCTTGCCGAAGTTTGCCGCAGTCAGCATTAGGTTGAGATAATAGAATCTGTTCAATCCTTCCTCAAAGCCGTCTCAGCTTAAAGCTTTTCTCTATCACTCTTCCATATATGATGGGAAAAGGTTTGCATGATGATCACAAGCAAATACTCTTGAACACTTAATGAAGCAAAATGCGTTTCGAATTGGAATACCACTTTGCTCCTACTTTCAACACTGTCAAAGTTTTTGTTAGTTTGATAAACCAACGAGTCCATTCAAAGCTTCAAGAAGAAGAAATAGCTCATCAGATTAAACTAATTATGAAGGCCTGCCTGGACCCGGTGTATTTGACCGGCCCAAGCTCGGCCCGAGGGGGATGAACCACGTTCGCCCTGTGTATCAGTCATGGTAGGAGTCTTCCTCCTCTCCTCTTCGGCGATCTCGGTCGAAAGGAAGAGTCCTAGGGTTGCGGGGACCCTAGGGGCTCCTCTATGAGAGAGAGAGCCCATCCCTCTCTTTCTCTCTTATTTTCTCTCTCTTCCTTTTCTCTCATTTTTGTCTTTCTCTTTCTAAAAGATCTACTGATCCCAGTGAAGGGTCCCACTCCTATCCTATAGACCCAGGTTGACTTCCGTAAAGAGGCTCTGAACCGCCCTGACGCCCAGACAGCCTGTTGGATCTACCACCTTGATTCTGTTATGTGTCTCTAGAACTCACTGACAATAAACCCTATCGAACGACCTTGGCCCTAATCGAGTCTTGTTAGGATCTGTCACATGTTGCTGAAAATTCAAAAATTTTCAGATATGCAGCGGAAAGACATGTGCATATTCCGTTCATCGCATGAACGTATTTTAAAACCATTTATACATAGATTAGGATTAAATTCTTATTAAATTATTTTAAAATCATGATTAAGAAGATCAGATCTTCACCTTGTGCGGGTAGATGGTCTCCGCAAATCTGATTCACGTGGTATTTGATGAGGGTTCAGTGGAAGCCGCACATGCGTCCGGCCTCTACGGGTATCCATACGAAGTAGTGAATCGATCGAAGCCTTTGGATCTCTCTGGGGTGCTAGCTCCCTTGCAGAGAAGGCTATTGATGGCTGATATCCTCCCTATCAATCAACTCTTGAATGCCTAAGGGAGGAGGAAGAAGAAGGATGGTTCAATGGAAGGAGAACAAAAACCCGCAGCCTTTTCTTTTTCCTTCGCATTGGAACCAAGGAAGGGGATGAAGTAGACCACGCCAAGAGCTTCTTTTCCCTTGCTTCCTTGTGGCTGAAAGGAGGAATGGAAGGAGGTTTCTTGCTGCCAAAAATCCCAAGAAAAATCATAAAAAATTCGTAGCCCCTTTGAACCCCTCTTTTATGGTCTACTTCAATTCCTAAAAAATTTTAGGAGCTCATATTTATCCCTTTGTGAATTCAAAATAGGAGGGGCATGGCCCCTCCTTTTTCCTTCATGCCACCAGCCAAGGGAGACGCGTGGGCCCCTCCCTCTTCTCCCATATGGTCAGCCCCTAGTTGATCAAATCAAGTAGGGAGGGTTGGGTCCAAAGGATGGGTCCAATCCTATTCAAAATAGGATTATGTACACTCATTTTAATTTCTCCAAATTCTAATCCAATTAGAATTTAATTGAACCATGACTCAATTGAACTCTTCAATCCTAATCTAATTAGGAGTCATTTGATTAATTAGATTAATTAATTAGGACTTAAGAAAATCTTAATCTAATCAGGACTTGTTTAAATTTCAACCCTAAGACAATTAGGATTTTAGAAATCCTAATCCAAGTAGGACTCTAATTTAATTTGAAATCCTAATCCAATTAGGACTCCAAGAATCCTACTCGAAGTAGGACTCATGATCAAGTCCAATTAATTAAATTCAATTAATTAAATTAAATTGCAATCCGATTGTAATTATTCCTTCTTCAACTCACTAACTCTTAGCGGGTTAACCAATTATCAATCAAATTGATTATTTGTGATTCCAAATCACAATTCAACCATCGGATCGGTCAATACCTCTAATGTGTGTGACCCCATAGGTTCTATTCTGACTGGTAGTGAGATATATTGCGATCTCTATCACAATATCATTGAAAACTTCTTTCAATGGGTTGAAACAATTTCAACTCAATTCACCAGGGATTATCGACCATCAAGATGATCCCTGTGAGTCTCACCATCCACCAGTGACATCTAGCAGTATGTAGTGCCTACCTAGCAGAATAGAATGATGAACCTCTAGGTGCAGTTATCATATGATACAGTCTTTCTATCGTGAATCCCTATAGACCGGAGGTCATGGATAACTCGTCAAACCCCGTCGTCTGTCATATGTCTAGATTTATTCGACTTGAGTTCGAGAGTGGAAAACTCTTTCTCCACTTTATATTACTGCCCTGGCCAAGGTCTTAGAACTCAGTCTAATAAATCACATAGGATCACTCCTCTTCTATCAAGGTCGATAGATTCCATGTAAGTGCATACCTTACTCCTACAGTGAACCTACTGCAGCCAATCTACACAACAAGGACCCATATGACTAGAGACCATGTATATGTACAGTCAAACTACAATAACCTCACTGTGAATAGCCGAAGCACCGCAGGTCAAAAGACCAGTCACACTACTGCAACATCAAGCAAGTCACTGACGAGTGGATAGACATCCAAGTGACTTCTTGTCTTGGTCACGCTCAGTACCCTTGTTCTCTAACAAGCACCTGCACTATCACTTCAGTGTCCCTACATTGTGGACTCGAGTCTCGTCCATCCATAAGGAAAACGATCTGTGCACTGATCGGATCGATCACCATCCTCGTGATGATCCATTGATCAGGAGCATTTAGAAATTAATCTCCAATGATATATGGCTCAAATTCTCAACTCTTGAGAATATGTATCATCATCTTATTAATTTCTTGGACGATTCATAGACACATAAACAATATGAATGAAAAGATGCCCATTTATTATTCAATAATAATAAAATCAAGTACAAATTTATGTCCTAGAATTAATAATGTGTCAGCCAGATTGACTTCTAGAATCTATTACTCGTTGCTTTTCAGAGACTCTCTCTTCAAGCTCAATTTTCCTCCCACTGCCTCTATCAAGGATAAACTATTTTTCTAAGAAGATGGCATGTCAGCTCACAAACACATTGTGATCCTCTGAGACGTAAAAATTGTATCCTAATGACTCTTTAGGATATCCTATAAAACGAGCACTTATGGTCCTAGGCTCTAACTTGTCCGCCTGTTGTCGTTTGACGTGGGTCGGACATCCCCAAATCTTGAGATGACCAAGACTCGGCTTCTTACCATGCCATATCTCATACGGTGTGGTAGGAACGGATTTAGAGGGAACTCTATTCAGTAAAAAAATCGCGAATAGTAAGGCATCTCCCCAAAGATACATAGGTAAATCAGTGAAGCTTATCATGGATCAGACCATATCCAATAGAGTCTGATTCCTCCTTTCTGACACCCCGTTGAGTTGAGGTGTACCCGGAGACGTCCATTGTGAGACTATGCCATTCTCCTTGAGATAGTCCCAGAATTCTCCACTAAGGTATTCTCCTCCTCGATCTGATCGAAGAACCTTAAGGATTTTTCCGATCTGTTTTTCTACTTCATTTCTGAACTCTTTGAACTTTTCAAAAGACTCATATTTGTATCTTATAAGATACACATACCCATATCGTAAATAGTCATCGGTAAAGGTAAAGAAATACGAATAACGACTCCTGACTGACACATCAAATAGGCCACACACATCAGTGTGTACCAAGGTAAGTATTTCAGTGGTCCTCTCCCCATGTCCTACAAAAGGTAATCTAGCCATTTTTTCTTGAAGACAGGACTCACAAACTGGATATGACTCAGAAGTCAATGGGCCGAGAAGCCCATCTTTCTCCATTTTGCTCATTCTGTCCTCTTCAATATGGCCAAGCCTGAGGTGCCGCAAATACTTCTAGTTTATCTCATCTCTGGATCTTTTGGATCCTATGGCACTCACAACTTGCTCAGACACATTCACAGACACATCAATATGCAAGTGATAGAGACTGTCAATCATGAAACCACGTGCAACTAATTTATTTCTGAAATAAATAGAACAGCAGTCTTTGTCAAATGTCAAAATATGACCATCCTATGCTAAACATGAAACAGAAATCAAATTCCTGCTAGCAGCAGGGACATAATAACAGTCTCTAAGAAATAAACTAAATCCAGATAGTAATCGCAGAGAATAGTTGCCCATAGCTACAGTAGCAACTCTTGCCCCGTTGCCAACCCGAAGGGTCACTGCACCTTCCGCCAGCCTCCTACTTTCCTTTAGACCCTGCATATATTTCATTTTCGGAGACCATGTTTACTATGATCAACTCATAAATCTGACCAGCAAAATACTGAAATACCCAAACTCCAAACACTATATAAGCTTCGATTGCCAGCCATTATCCATAGAGAGGGAAACCGAGAAAGATCTCCATAGCAAATATATATTATGCACAAATGAGCACTAGAACCAGAATCTATAATCCAACTAGAAGTAGAAGAAACTGTAAGGTTAGTTTCATTTACGAGCAAGTCTAACATACCTTCAGAAGGTGTGTCTGCCTTTTTGTTCTTCAGGCTCTCGAGGTATGAAGGGCAGTCCTTTTCCAGTGGCCGTCGACATTGCAGTGGAAATATTTTTCCTTGTCATTAGCCATTTTCTTATGAACTTCCTTCTTAGGCTTCTTGATTTTCTTCTGCTTCTTTGCAGGCTTCCTTTTCTTCCAAATAGACTTTCTCTTGGAACCAGAAGTCAGCTCAGCAGCCAGAACAGAGCCCCTTGAACCTTTCAAGGCTCCCTCAGCAGTTACCAACATATTCAATAGTTCGGTCTTAGTGCATTCAATTTTATTCATATGGTAGTTTACTATAAACTGCCCAAATGAATCAGGAAGGGATTGCAGGATCAAATCTATCTGCAGTTCCTTATGCATGGTCATATCGAGCTTCTCAAGCTCCTCTACGTCCTTAATCATAGTCAAACAGTGATCGTGAACAGACTGCCCCTCGTGCATTTTTGCCTTGAAGAGCCTTTTGGACACTTCGAAGCGAGCTGTGCAACTCTGCTCACCATACAACTCTTGCAGGTGAGCCAGTATTTTTCTAGTAGTCTTCATGTTCTCATGCTGGCATTGAAGTTCATTAGTCATGGATGCCATGATGTAGCACTTGACCCTAGTGTCATCATCTGTCCACTTTTGATGCGTCTCACGCTGATCATCAGTAGGACGTGCTGGTAACCTAAGGATGTCATACTCGAGCACATACCCTAATTTCTCACAATTCAGAATAATTTTCAGATTTCTAAGCCAGTCTTTGTAATTGGTTCCGGTCAGTCGGTTGGTCTCAAGGATACGGGTCAAAGGGTTCGAAGCTGACATTGTGATCTGTACTTGAACTCTATTTGTTTTAGGATCTTTTAAAATAAATATGCTCCCACTATTTTCTCGAATCCCTCATACTCCCCTGATGGAGAACCAAAAATCCTACGCGACTAGGATTTCTAGTGGATACTGCGGTCTCACCAATTTACATGCCGCCTCACCTAACAGTTATTGGTGACGTATAAATAGATGAGTGTACAACTCTTGTACAATGCTTCTTAAGCATATTGCAGTGGTACTTGGTCTCTAAGTCATGAAGACCTCACCTAACAGTTATTGGCCCCATTACTTAGTTAAGTCAGACCCACCGTATAACCGCAGAAATAAAGTCATCATTGGGTCCTCACCTAACAGTTATTGGTGCCCAACCCCACCTTTACCCCGCAACATCTCATGTCTAATAGAGAGGTCCAGTTCTCCGATGCAACTTGCCCACTGTGTCCAGCCGAGACAAATCAACACCGGAAAGATCTTAGCAGCTCTACTACGGTGGAAGACCTATGGACTTAATATTGCATAATCATGTCTTAGTGTTTGCAACTTGAGTTCTTCATAAGAGATAATCGAACAATTGGCTAGATAAGCAGGTGGGAGGCTCCCCTTATTCGGAGAGTAAGGTCCTAATTAAGTAACCATCTTTTAGGCTTGCCTAGACACCAATTAGATCAATTAATCTAATATGACTAACTCATGTTGGTTCACTCTCGACTGATTAGGGAGGTTTATAATTAGGTCTCACTCAATCGCATGTTCACATCTAATGCAAATATAAGTCTACCCGCATAGACATAAGATTAAATATCCAGGCATTTATCAAAATAAAATTAAATGGTGATGATCATGGATCCAGGATGGGGTCATTTTATAAGCACATGCACGTCAATTGGTTTGATCGTCTTCAACTCTTGACTCGATCTTGATCCTCTAGGTCCAATTGTGATCAACTCCTTGATCCATCTTCAATCAACCCTTGATCTCGATCCGCGCATGTTGAGCTTGTTGATGTACATATCGATCAACCATCGACGTGCAACACACATCACAGATTACATCCCAGATTGCTTTAAAAATTAAATAAAAATAAAGAATAAATTACAATCATTTTTCATGAGACACGCAGGTCTCTAATACATGAATTTAAGATGCACGCAGGCATCTGAAAATTAAAATTACATGCATCACAGAACATCGCAAAATATTTCAGCACATTCAAAAGGATCTATCCATGATCATCACCATACGCATCACATGCATAAAAATTATTTTCGGATCTATAATTTAACTGATTATTTCATCTCATGACTTGTTGATTATGCAAGATTTGATTCTAAATATTTGTAATCACATTATCAAAGCATTAGAATCATTAATCTAAGCATCCAAAAATCAGCATGCAGAAAAATCAGCAAGCTGAAAATTCTGCATACATAAATTTCAGCAAGCATAATCCCTTAAATTTCAGATTTAAAATACCTTGAAAAATTTAATCCTAATCTTAATCTACATAACCATGGCTCTGATACCACTGTTATGATCTGTCACATGCCACTGAAAATTCAAAAATTTTCAGATATGCAGCGGAAAGACATGTGCATATCCCGTTCATCGCATGAACGTATTTTAAAACCATTTATAGATAGATTAGGATTAAATTCTTATTAAATCATTTTAAAATCATGATTAAGAAGATCAGATCTTCACCTTGTGCGGGTAGATGGTCTCCGCAAATCTGATTCACGTGGTATTTGATGAGGGTTCAGTGGAAGCCGCACAGGCGTCCGGCCTCTACGGGTATCCATACGAAGTAGTAAGTCGATCAAAGCCTTTGGATCTTCTCGGAGTGCTAGCTCCCTTGCAGAGAAGGCTATTGATGGCTGATATCCTCCCTATCAATCAACTCTTGAATGCCTAAGGGAGGAGGAAGAAGAAGGATGGTTCAATGGAAGGAGAACAAAAACCCGCAGCCTTTTCTTTTTCCGTCGCGTTGGAACCAAGGAAGGGGATGAAGTAGACCACGCCAAGAGCTTCATTTCCCTTGCTTCCTTGTGGCTGAAAGGAGGAATGGAAGGAGGTTTCTTGCTGCCAAAAATCCCAAGAAAAATCATAAAAAATTCGTAGCCCCTTTGAACCCCTCTTTTATGGTCTACTTCAATTCCTAAAAAATTTTAGGAGCTCATCTTTATCCCTTTGTGAATTCAAAATAGGAGGGGCATGGCCCCTCCTTTTTCCTTCATGCCACCAGCCAAGGGAGACGCATGGGCCCCTCCCTCTTCTCCCATATGGTCAGCCCCTAGTTGATCAAATCAAGTAGGGAGGGTTGGGTCCAAAGGATGGGTCCAATCCTATTCAAAATAGGATTATGTACACCTACTTTAATTTCTCCAAATTCTAATCCAATTAGAATTTAATTGAACCATGACTCAATTGAACTCTTCAATCCTAATCTAATTAGAAGTCATTTAATTAATTAGATTAATTAATTAGGATTTAAGAAAATCCTAATCTAATCAGGACTTGTTTAAATTTCAGCCCTAAAACAATTAGGACTTTAGAAATCCTACTCCAAGTAGGACTCTAATTTAATTTGAAATTCTAATTTAATTAGGACTCCAAAAATCCTACTTCAAGTAGGACTCATGATCAAGTCCAATTAATTAAATTCAATTAATTAAATTAAATTACAATCCGATTGCAATTATTCCTTCTTCAACTCACTAACTCTTAGCGGGTTAACCAATTATCAATCAAATTGATTATTTGTGATTCCAAATCACAATTCAACCATCGGATCGGTCAATACCTCTAATGTGTGTAACCCCATAGGTTCTATTCTGACTGGTAGTAAGATATATTGCGATCTCTATCACAATATCATTGAAAACTTCTTTCAATGGGTTGAAACAATTTCAACTCAATTCACCAGGGATTATCGACCATCAAGATGATCCCTGTGAGTCTCACCATCCACCAGTGACATCTAGCAGTATGTAGTGGCTACCTAGCAGAATAGAATGATGAACCTCTAGGTGCAGTTATCATATGATACAGTCCTTCTATCGTGAATCCCTATAGACCGGAGGTCATGGATAACTCGTCAAACCCCGTCGTCTGTCATATGTCTAGATTTATTCGACTTGAGTTCGAGAGTGGAAAACTCTTTCTCCACTTTATATTACTGCCCTGGCCAAGGTCTTAGAACTCAGTCTAATAAATCACATAGGATCACTCCTCTTCTATCAAGGTCGATAGATTCCATGTAAGTGCATACCCTACTCCTATAGTGAACCTACTGCAGCCAATCTACACAACAAGGACCCATATGACTAGAGACCATATATGTGCAGTCAAACTACAATAACCTCACTGTGAATAACCGAAGCACCATAGGTTAAAGAACCAGTCACACTACTGCAACATCAAGCAAGTCACTGACGAGTGGATAGACATCCAAGTGACTTCTTGTCTTGGTCATGCTCAGTACCCTTGTTCTCTAACAAGCATCTGCACTATCACTTCAGTATCCCTACACTGTAGACTCGAGTCTCGTCCATCCATAAGAAAAGCGATCTGTGCACTGATCGGATCGATCACCGTCCTCGTGATGATCCATTGATCATGAGCATTTAGAAATTAATCACCAATGATACATGGCTCAAATTCTCAACTCTTGAGAATATGTATCATCATCTTATTAATTCCTTGGACGATTCATAGACACATAAACAATATGAATGAAAAGATGCCCATTTATTATTCAATAATAATAAAGTCAAGTACAAATTTATGTCCTAGAATTAATAATGTGTCAGTCAGATTGGCTTTTAGGGCATACATCTAACAAGTCTATACTCCGTAATTTATTGATCGAGTTGCTTTGTCCTGATCTACCTGGAGCCATCGAACACTGTCACCCGACCAACCATCTTCTTTTTCTTATTATTTTAATTCAATTAAAATCATCGAATAAAAATTAATTTTGCTTTTAATATTTTTAATAGGGTTAACTGAATTATCTAGTGAAGTTTGACTGTCTAAGACGAAAGAGTAAGTAGATCTTACACTCTTTATTATTATTTTTCAAATTATCATATTTTTCATGCATAAGATATTGCTAATAAAGAAGTGTTACTTTTCTTAAAATTACATATCAACATATGTGTTATGAAAATCATACTTTATTATGAAAATAGTTTTATGATTGTTTTGATGAAAATAGTTTTATTATGAAATATGAACCTGATCATGTCATTTAGTATTTTTTATCTATTTATAAGTATGTTTTAAGAAAAAAAAGAAAAAGATATAAGTTTTCTAAACTTATGCTTGATCCAATGAGGTAGATTAAGATTTACTTACTGAAATATGCCACTCATATATATCTAATTTTATTTTTTTCTCTCCAGGGGAATAGGGTTAGTAGGGACGAAGGATAGTCTAGGCTTGAAGTTCGTTGATTATAAATTTGAAAGTTAAATAAAAAATTTGGTTTCGTATTATCGTAGGTTGTACCTCTCAGTAGCATGGCCATGTCATGCTTTGGATCTGGGGCGTGACACTAACTTCCGAGGAAAATAAGCTTTACCGAAGGGTTATGCTCGCTTCCAGCAAGGTAAACACTCTCTTCTTGTTGTCTGAGGTTTCAAAGTGTCCTCTAATTTTTCTAAAACCTCAGACCTTTTCATCAGTACTCTTGCCTCTTGGTCGGTGTTTTTGAGTTTGTTCATTTATCTATTCAAATTTAATTCTTCCTCATGGAAAGACCAATTTTTGTCATATTTGACACTGCTTTTTGAGGAGTTTTGTCTCATAACAGTCTACTAAACTATTTTGGAGGTAAGTTAATAAATGGTTGATTTTATACTGGTTAGTATGAATAAATTGTTCACGCCATCCATTTATCTGATATCTCATTAGCATGTTTTTGCGTACCTTTTACACGTTAAAAATCCAAGTATCAAAAACTTAAGTCCAAGAATGCTCCTCTTAGCAGAAGAGATTTTTTCTTGGAGGATGACCCATGTCACGTTCCCGCCTCCACGGGGCACGTGAGGCACCCAGTGCCCACATGAGGAGAGAAACACGGGCTATCCTGCCAGATATTGTCCGGTTCTGGAACTTCACGCTAGCGTCCTTCACCCCTCTCCGATTTTGTTTTCCTTCCAAAACGCGTATGCAGGATTTGGAGATACCTGCCTCATATGCTCAGACTCTGGAACGAGTCTTTCCGATGTGGGACTATTGGGTCTCACACCCTTTCCACCATCGGACAAGAGCCGTCCTCGGCTCTGATACCAAATGTCACGCCCCCGCCTCCGCGGGGCACGTGAGGCACCTAATGCCCACGTGGGGGCCACATGAGGGGGAAACACGGAGCTCCCCTGTCAGATATTGTTCGGTTCCAGAGCTTCACGCAAGCGTCCTTCACCCCTCTCCGGTTTTGTTTTCCACCCAAAACGCGTCTGCAGGATTTGGAGACACCCGCCTCATATGTCTAGGCTTTGGAACGAGTCTTTTCGATGTAGGACTATTAGGCCTCACACCCTTTCCACCATCAGACAACAACCGTCCTCGGCTCTGATACCAAATGTCACGCCTCCGCCTCCGCGGGGCACGTGAGGCACCCAGTGCCCATATGGGGGCCACATAAGGGGGGAAACACAGGGTTCCCCTGCCAGATATTGTCTGGTTCGAGGCTTCACGCAAGCGTCCTTCACCCCTCTCCGGTTTTGTTTTCCTCCCAAAACACGTCTGCAGAATTTGGAGACACCCGCCTCATATGCCCAGGCTCTGGAACGAGTCTTTCCGATGTGGGACTATTAGGCCTCACATCCTTTCCACCATCGGACAAGAGCCGTCCTCGGCTCTGATACCAAATGTCATGCCCTTGCCTCCGCGGGGCACGTGAGGCACCCAGTGCCCACGTGGGGACCACATGAGGGGGGAAATCCGGGGCTCCCCTGCCAGATATTATCTAGTTCCGGAGCTTCACGCAAGCATTCTTCACCCCTCTCCGATTTTGTTTTCCACCCAAAATGCGTCTGCAGAATTTGAAAACACCCGTCTCATATGTCCAAACTCTGAAACGAGTCTTTCTAATGTGGGACTATTAGGCCTCACACCATTTCCACCATCGAACAAGAGCCGTCCTCGGCTTTAATACCAAATGTTATGCCCCCGCCTCCACGGGGCACGTGAGGCACCCAGTGCCCATGTGGGGGCCACATGAGAGGGGAAATACGGAGCTCCCCTGCCAGATATTATCCAATTTCAGGGCTTCACGCAAGCGTCTTTCACCCTTCTCCGGTTTTGTTTTCCTCCCAAAATGGGTCTGCAGGATTTGGAGACACCCGTTTCATATGCCCAGGCTTGGAACGAGTCTTTCCGATGTTGAACTATTGGGCCTCACACCCTTTCCACCATCGAACAAGAGCCATCCTCGGCTCTAATACCAAATGTTACGCCCCGCCTCCACGGGGCACGTGAGGCACCCAGTGCCCACGTGGGGGCCACATGGGAGGGAAATCCGAGGCTCTCCGACCAAATATTGTCTGGTTCCGGGGCTTCACGCAAGCGTCCTTCACCCCTCTCCGGTTTTGTTTTCCTCCCAAAACGCGTCTGCAGAATTTGGAGACACTCGTCTTATATGCCCAAGCTCTGGAACGAGTCTTTCCGATGTGGGACTATTGGGCCTCACACCCTTTTCACCATCGGATAAGAACCGTCCTCGGCTCTAATACCAAATGTCACGCCCCCGCCTCCGCGGGGCACGTGAGGCACCCAGTGCCCACGTGGGGGCCACATGAGGGAGGAAACACGGGGCTCCCCTGCCAGATATTGTCCGGTTCCGGAGCTTCACGCAAGCGTCCTTCACCCCTCTTCAGTTTTGTTTTCCACCCAAAACGCGTCTGCAGGATTTGGAGACACCCGCCTTATATGCTCAGGTTCTGAAATGAGTCTTTCCGATGTGGGACTATTGAGCCTCACAACCCATGTCTGCGAACTCCCAGTCCACATGAATTTTCAATACAAACTGTGGGAAAGATATTTATCTTTACAAAATAAGGGTCAGCTCTTAAGACATTCTCTTTGTGTTGATTATAATTTATACTGTGAGATGGCAAATGCAACACCAGAGCCCCATAAGGGAAAGGGCACAACATAGATTATGACATGATCAAACAGTGCATAATGGTTGTTAAAACGATTTCCATGAGGTTTTATTATTGCGGAGTTTTATCAAATATCCGTTTCAGTACTAAATCTTCCTCTCTCTCTCATTTGCAGATGACATGCTATTCCTGGATTGCTCTTCTTTTTTTCTTGGTCTACTTTGTTTAAATAGTTGTTCCTGGCTCTTTTGTGTAAGCTGTGAGAACTTTTTTTTTTCTTTTCTCCTTTTCCCTTGGGATTCATTGGCAAATAACCATCAATCTGTGGTTGTTTGTTTTCTTACTTTTGAGCTCTTTTTCTGATGAGTTTTGATTTGCTCTTATCACATGGTTGTTTTAGGACCTTTCTTTATATGTTTTGTTTGAAAACTATTAGCAACAGATGCATGAGTAGTCATTCTTTTGAATCTATTTTTCCTTGCATCTGTTCAACTTTGGCCATTAGTGGGAAGGAACCGCTGCTATATTTCCACAAACTTTCTAAGGGCTATTCTACCCGACCAATGTAATAAATCAAGGACCTTCAGGTCAATGTAGTTGGCACATCATTATCAGGTTAGGCACGGGTCACTGTAGGTTTTCGACGAACGGCAAGGGTCTATTCTCTGTTGAGGAATCATGAGCATCAACAGGAGTTACTGAATATTTGCTATTACAATTGGAGGAAGCTCTGGTAGGAGGGGCGATACAAATATCATTGCAAGGTTTGGTAAAGAGGAGGGGTATTATGGTTCATAGTAATGATAGGGTCAAAGAACACAGAAGCATTCACAACCAAACTTAATTGCATTTTTGAAGTTATATGGATTGTGGTTGTGATCCGGGACCATGACTTCAGGCTAGTCATGGCAGGTGGGTGGCGCACTTGTGATATGATGGCTATTGGGGCAGAGCTCAGAACAGCATGAGAGGGAGTTACATATGCGAGAAGGATCCTAAAGGCAGACTGCCTAATTTTGGAGAGTGACTCTACTACGGTGACCGAGTAGATTCGTGATGTCGGGCACCAGGGAGACGGCCACCCCATACTCAGGGACATCCAGAGACTGATGTCGGGTTGCCGCTCGATCTAGATTGCCCATGTATTCTGGGAGGCGAACAGGACTGCAGACTGGATCGCCTCTTTTACTGCTCACTATTTGAAAGAGGTTGTATGGACTGAGATTGATTCTGCCCTCTTATCTTTAGATCATCTTATTTCTCTTGATGCTGAGGATAGTGCTCATGCTAGGCTGACATGACCTACCGTTGTACCAAAAAGTTATATGGATGGTAGCAAGAATTGTTCTTGATTTTTTTGGTTGCCTGATCTTTTTTATTAGTTATTCTTGATCAGCTCAGATATTTACACGTTAGATTTTTTCCATTGTAGAACGAACTTTCTATTACCTAGTTGGATTTCAGAAATTAATCAGATCAAAGGGAGAATATGAAACTAGCAAGCCAATTATTGGAGTCTGTCGCACATACATATTCTATGCTATTAGACTAATTGCATCCTTATTTCAATGAGTAACATGTATTCTATGATTTTCAACAGGATTGTTCTAAAAAGATTCAGGTGTTTTCTCTTGAATTTGGTTGGTGGCGGGATTATAGAGCATTAAGGAAATGTGCTGATGGAGAAGATGAAAATATTAATTTGCACTACACTAGTTGGCATCCTTCAAAAGATGCAGATGTTAATTTCCCCTAATTAATCTATCTCCCTAATCTGATCTCTGAATAAAGCACAATGGGATGGTTGTAACAATTTGTAGGAAATATGAAATCTTGAGTTGTTGTATTGATTTTTACACCTGAAAGTAAAAAAGAATTGTTGTCTTGATTATAACTGGTGACTTGTTATCAAGATGCAAACATTATTTCTATGGATCACCTTCAAGAATCAACCATACAACAAACTTGTAGGGACTTAGGAAAGGATGCTGATATTTCTTTTCTGCTTTAACTACCAAATCACAGATTGGAATTTTCCTAAATATAAAAGCTAACATGACCTCTGAACAACTAATGAAAGCTCTAACAGGAAAAACTTCCACCTAAGAGAATGATTACATGAAAACATTTCTCCCATATCACAAACTGAATCATATCTGATTTGATATTTCCTATGCTATATCCAAATTTAAGATGGATTCTATCACTTACATGGTTGGATGTCGAGATACCCCCAATTGTTGATTAAAGGCAGAACTAGGTAGAATCATAAAAAGATTCATCCCTCTTGTTCAAATCAATCATTAGCCCTTTACTAGCAGTAGTCTTTTGCATCTTCTCTTTATAAGCTAATATAGGAGTGATCTCTCCCACCCTCTTTACCCCTCTCATCAACCTCTCCTCTTTCGTTTCTCCAGAGTCACCCTCCTTCCCTCCAACCGATGCTTTTACAAGGTCCCTGGGGCCATTCTCATTCAACAACTTGAAATCCTCTGGTTCAAATGTAGGCTGCCATGCAGTGGTTTTATTTGCTAATTGGCTCCCTGAATTCCTATTCTTCATCTGATCTAGCAGCTCCATACGGAAGGCTTCTCGATCAACTAAGTCGCAGAAAGCTTGAATATCTGGTGATGTGCTAGATCCTTCTTCGCTGCTCTCTTTCTTCTCCATCTCTTTGTTCATCTACACCTATAAGTTAGCAAAAGGATTAGCTTATAAGGAGTACAAAAACGTAATAATTTCATGTTAAAGCTTTAAACTGAATAATTCATTAACTTTGTAGTCTTATTTGATCATGCCAACTATGTAATGAATTGTCTATAATAGATTTAGGAGTCACACCTCCTCTTTACTAGCTTCTATAATTTTTCTTTTTGCTAGGTATAATGTCATGAAGTGTTTATGCCTCATTAAATCCAAATTTTAACCAAGATTACCAATCAACTTTCATGCATGAAATAGAAAAAAAAAAATCAAAAGTTTTCAACAAAAGGAGTTGATGAAGAATTCAGAATTGTTTTCACCATGTTACCAATCAGCTCTGCGTGCTATATCGACATCCCTTGACATTCTTTCTTCTGATCATCAAAACACCGACAAGTTGCTAGTAGATGGCACTCTGTGGTTCCGAAGCCTTGTGATGTTCTTCTCACAGGATAATTGAGATTGGAAGCTCATGTGTTGCTTGCCCTTGTACTGTCTTGGCTTTTGCTCTACAAGTCTTTAAATTTGATACATCTGATTAAACTTTGCTCAACGTGTTGCTTGTATGAAGTTACTTGGAAGTAGTCAGCTGAGAGAACAGGTCAGCCCCGGACCTCTGACCAACTTTTTTTTTTCCAAGAGCTCAAGGGGTCCAAAACTCTAAACTAGTCTCTAGCATAGATGGACGAAAATGCCATTGTCTCTGCTTCAATGTCAAAGATGTCCAAATGTTACCAAAGAAAGTAGAACAAACTGGTCAGGTTAGGGATCGGCAAGATTTGTAATCATACTAGAGTCTGGTGTTAACTTTTGCTTTTCCAGATTATTTTGAATGTTCATGCATAAATACTAAATTTCAGCTTGTTCTCATGCACATGAATAGAAGCAAGGATGAGTGGGATCCTCATATGATTATTTTTTAGTTGTTTAAGTATTTTTTTCATAAAATTGACTAACATTTTTAGCCTATGCTCCCCTCTTCTTGAAGAAAGAACTGAAATTGAGGAGGCTGTATTTATTAAAAACATGATACAAAATGATAAAAGTAAAAATGTAGATGCCATCCCTAATCATACATGTTTGCAAGGGCTTTTATCTTACCTTAGTACAAACGTAAAATAGATTAGACTCATTAATCCATCGAGTTGCATTGCAACTAACAACGTTGCCTCAACTTGAGGAGATAAGCAAGGCATGATAGTTTAGTGTTGTATAGGAGGTCTTCCATTTGATTTTAAGTGCCCCACTAAGAGATAATCATGTACATATAACTACTTATGTAGCCAATCATACAAGGACTACACCGTGGGACTCCGTTTGTGCTGCCCCCTCCCATTTTCATGGATCTTGTATACTCTAACTCTCATGGATATACGCATACAAGAAATGTAAAATATATCTGCCTTACCAAAAAAAAAAAACAAAGTTTATTGAAATAACTTCTTAAGCAAAAATAAAATAAAATATTAAAATCTTGAGGATGTAAGAAAATTAATTCTATAAGTTTATACCATGGTAACAGGAAAAAAAGAAGAAAAGAAAAAAAAAATTAGTGTAATTCACAAGGTGGGTATGATAAACAATGAAATTGTAGCACAAAAAACTAAATCACTCATAAAACAAGGTAATGAAGCTTTTCTGGTATCAGGAATTGTGTCTCAAAGAATTTTTCATATGGTTTTGGATCTTGTTGAGGTCCATTCAGACAAGAACATATCCTATATGATCTATACCTTCACATTTGTGCTATATACAATACTTAAATCAATCAAAAAAATTGAGAGGGGCTATCTTAACTAGGTCAATGTTGAGTTTGATCTTAGAACTAAAATCAATGCACAGTAAAAATATATGAAGGTTACAAGTATACGAGAAAGTAGGTCAAATAGATGTCCAACAAAAGCTTAACTCAACTAGTCCAAATCTATGCCCAAAATTTATGCCTTGTTGGATGCCGATGTCATAAAGAAAACCTAAACCCTAATTAGGCTGAAAATGAATCACAAATATTTAAACTGAAGCAGATTGGAATTCTTACCTAGATATTACAAGAATGTGATCAAATCTCTTAAAGTTTTCAACCAACCTTGATCTAATAAGGAAAGTCACTCGACATCCCAGGGCATGCCAAGTTAATGTGTCAAATTTAGGCCTAAATTGTGGCAAAGACTAATTCCAAGTCTCCATCTATCTAGTCCTAGGAACAAGTCTCACCCTCACCTTGATTTTAATTGAATTTCCCCCTATTCTATGGGGTTCTTAAAATAATTTACGATGTCCACCCTGGCAAAGTCTCAGCTTAGAATTGAACCCAATTTGTGCTAAACCTGCAGAGCAGGTAGATTGAGATAGCAACATTACTATTAGGTAAAATGAGGAGGTTAATATTGTGAATACCAAGTGCTGCCTGTCACAAATATTTTTGAGGCCAGCAAGCGCGTTGAATGAAGAGAGGCAATGGAAACCTTGTGGAAATTGGCCAGCAAACACTTCCAAACTTGACTTTCTGGGAGTCAATAATAGACCACATTGCACAGTTAGCAAGACTGGATCCTTTTGGAACATTTTGAACACTTTTTTCTATCATCATTTCCACACAAATGTCTGTCATTTGAAGCACCATTGGCTCTTTTGGTTCAACATGCCGTTTCCAGACTCCTTTCACAATTATTATTTCTGACTCCAATTCACTACCTACAACAATTTCTACAAATACTCGAGTAGTTATTAAATAGGATCATCAAAGTAATCTTAGATCACCAGTAATTTTGTTCCTGAGATAATCTAATCCATCATGATGTATGGTCACCGTGTTTGGTATGCTATGTTCCAGCAATTAAAGATTTTCAGGTATCCACGAGTATCTTGCTTGGCATTCCATGAAAATCCAAGATTATTGATCGAATAATACTAAATCTACTGCTAATATATTCTATAAAAATATACATTTATTAGTCATAAAATATGTTATAATAAAATATTCATATAATTATTAATATATTAATTATTCATATATACTCCATAAAAATAAATTACTAGCCTTATAAATTATTAATTCTATAAAGATATATTAATTATTATTATAGAATTAATATTTTTATTTATACTTATAATATATTCTTTTTAATACTAATATTTACTTTAATTAAAAAATAAGGCAAATAGAATTAATATATTAAATAATTTCATTATTTAAATATAAAGGTAGAAGATCAGAGTTAAAGGTAGAAGGATGCACACATATTGATGATAGAAAGTCTACATCAGATTATATGCAATGATGGTTTCAGTAAATTGGAAGAGTTCCAAACAACCGATTATTGTAGATTCTACCTTAGAAGCTGAATGTTTAGCCGTATCTAAGGGTGCAGTGGAAACCTTCTGGTTTAATAAGTTCATTGCTGAGTTAGGTGTAATGTCATCAGATGCCATAACACTCTACTGCGATAACAAAGGCACCATAGCACTAGCTAAAGAGCCAAGGTCTCACCAGAAGCCGAAGCACATAGAGCAGTGGTTTAACCTAATAAGCGACTACCTTGAAAATAAATAAGTAAAGGATCAGAGAGTAGACTCCACAGGAAATGTGGTGGACCCATTCACTAAGCAGATAAGTCAGCAGAAAACTCAAGCGCATCTTGAGAAGATGGGGCTTAGGTTTATAGCTGATTGGCTTTAGTGCAAGTGGGAGATTGTTAGAAGTATGCCCTATAAGCCAATTTGGCTGACGCATTATTTTATTCTGGGACATAAATTTGTACTTGACCTAATAATGAATTTATTAGAATGGGCATTCTTTTCATTCATGTTCTTATGTGTCCATGAATCGTCCAAGAAATTAATAAGATGATGACGCATATTCTCAAGAGTTGAGAATTTGAGGCATGTGTCATTGTTGATTAATTTCTGAATTGCTCCTGATCGATGGATCATCACGAGGACGGTGATCGATCCGCTGAGATTAGTGCACAGATCGCTTTCTTTGATGGACGAGTCTTGAGTCCACAGTGTGGCGACACTGGAGCAATTGTGCAAGTGCTTGTTAGAGAACAAGGGTACTGAGCGTGACCATAGCAAGTAGTCACTTGGATGTCTATCCACTCGTCAGTGACTTACTTGATGCTGTAGTTATATGACTGGTCCTTTGACCTGCGATGCCTCGGCTATTCACAGTGAGGTTGCTGTAGTTTGACGAGCACATAAACATGAGCCCTAGCCAATTGGGTTCTTGTGGTGCAGATTGGCTGCAGTAGGTTCATTGTAGGAGTAGGGGTGCATCTAGATGGAATCTATCGATCTTGATAGGTTAAGAGAGATCCTATGTGATTTATGAGACTGAGTTCGTAAATCCTCGGCCGGGGTAGTATGTACAGTGGAAAAGGAGTTTTCCATTCTCGAACTTAAGTCGAATAAATCTTGACATATGACAGACGATGGGGTTTGACGAGTTATCCATGACCTCCGTCCTGTAGGGATCCACGATAGAAGGACTGTATTATATACTAACTGCACCTAGAGGTTCATCATTCCATTCTGCTGGGTAGCCACTACATGCTGCTAGGTGTCACTGGTGGATGGTGAGACTCACAGGGACTATCTTGATGATTGATGATCCCTGGTGAGTTGAGTTGGAATTGTTCCAACCCATTGAAAGGAGTTTTCAATGATATTGTGATAGAGATCGCAGTATATCTCACTACCAGACAGAATAGAACCTATGGGGTCACACACAATAGAGGTATTGACCGATCCGATGGTTGAGTTGTGATTTGGAATCACAATAGTTCATGATTATCAATTTGATTGATAATTAATTAACCCACTAAGAGTTAGTGAGTTGAAGAAGGAGTAATTGCAATTGGATTGCAATTCAATTGAATCAATTGGACTTAATTAATTGGGCTTGATCTTATTAAATAAGAGTCCTACTTGGAGTAGGACTCCAAGAGTCCTAATTAGATTAGGACTTCAAATTTAATTAAAGTCCTACTTGGAGTAGGATACCTAGAGTCCTAATTGGATTAGGACTAAAATTAAATAAATCCTAATTGGATTAGGATTCCTAAAGTCCTAATTATTTTTGATCTAATAAATTAAGATGACTCCTAATTGGATTAGGATTGAAGAATTTAATTGAGTCAAGATTCAATTGGGTCATAATTGGATTAGGACTCATATGGATAAGTCCTAATTGATTCATAAATTGATTGAGATCTAATTAGATTGACCTCAATTGTGAGGGGATTAAAAGGGGCTGAAAGTGGGGCCCACGCACCTCATGAGATGAGGCTTGGGCGTGGGACATGAGAGGATTAGAGGGAGGGGCGTACGCCCCTCCTCTTGCCAAAAGATAGACGTGAGCTCCTAATTTGTAGGAGCTCACGCCTAGGGTTCAAACAAAAAAAAAGGGAGCATGTGGCCCCCTCTTCTCATCAAAGAAAGAGGATACGGCAGCCCCCCTCTCCCATGATGGTTTTCAGCCGCACACAAACAAAAAAAAAAGAAGAAGAAAAGGGGAAACAAAGTGGCGGCCCAAAATCATGGATTTTTCTTCCTGTGAGAGCTCCTCCCCTCTCTCTGGTTTTTGTGCCGTGAGAGCTCCTCCCCTCTCTCCTTTTTGTGCCGTGAGAGTGCCTCCTCCCCTCTTGGTTTTTTGTGCCATGGGCAAGCCTCCTTCCTCTTGGGGTTTTCAGCCATGAGCATCAAAGAAAAATAGGGTGGTGTATGGCTTTCTCTCTTCACCCTTCTTCCATCCACAAGAATAAAAGAAAAAGGAGGCAGCAAGATGGGATCTTCTTCCTCCCTTTCAAGTCCTTCTTCTTCCTCTTGAGATCTATCAAAGAGTTGATAAATCAAGAGAGGATTTCAGCCATCAAAACATATCTCTGCAAGGGAGCTAGCACCCCGGGGAGATTAGAGAGTTTGGATTGGTTCTCTACCTCGTGTGGATACCCGTAGAGGCCGGACGCGTAATTCATTATATATTATAATATAATATATATCATAAACATAATATGTATAATATCAATATAATATATTAAATGTATATTGATATACCTTTTTTTTTGCAAGGCTTAAGGGTATTTTTATCCTTAATTCTCAGCCCAAGATCACTATCTTAGAGTGATCTTGGTTTTCCGATCTTAAGGACAGATATCTCGTCACTGGTTAGGAGGTAATTTGAGAAGTTGAAGTAATTTGGGATCACTACCGTATAGGATAATCGTGGTGTAATCAAATGCAGTGATCTCATGGTCTATACTTATATCACCCTTGATCTTAAGATAATTACCCCATACCAAACATCTCCTAAAATAAAAAAAAGAAAGATAATAATTATGCTTTAGAGAAATAATTATGCTTGAGAGAAAACCCAGTGGGCTAGGAAGTGAGCCATGGAGTTATGTTATTTATTAATGCAAATAATGCAAGAATTTAAAGATGAGTAAAGCTGCCCTACCAGTTCAAATGTCTCTCCAATGATGCAATTTATATAGGGATCTAAGTTGAGCTCATTGCCATTGGACTTCTCCACCTCTACTCGGGTTTAACCATCGTTCCAGGATGGTATAATTATGGGGTTATCTGCATGCATGACTTGTTGATCTAGCAAGATGCTTCATAAAATATTTAAATCACATAAACATAAAATCTAACAATTATAATAAAATAGTAGTAAGAAAATATCTGGCCTGTGAGGTGTGAGAGGCATGCCAAGAGATGCACTGTCCTAAAGCCGTTGTTGCCTCCCACGTGCAGGTATTGGCGGTCAGCGACGACTCCAAGATACAACCCAAACGGCTCACAGCAGGCCTAATCTACAGTGCACGTCTGTAGTAGGTAGATTACCTAGTCTATATCGGTTGCCCAAAATATAAAATAATATAGATAATTGTAAAAGAGAGAATGGTGGTAGAGAGAAACAATGAGAGCAAGAAGAAGACACTTGTATTGTATTTTTCCACCTTTTTTTTTTTGATGTAAGAAATGACTCTCATGTATATAGGCCTTTGTAACCCAACCATAACGGTTGAATACTTATGGCCTCATTAAGGCCATAATGAAAGATAATGGGAAGTTTTGAAACTTCCAAATGAAATTTGAAATACTTAAAGGTTACAATAACTCTTTTAAAAATTTGGGGGTTACAAATTCTTTTTATTTAAACCTCTTTAAAACATTTAAAACTCATTCAAATTTCAACAGTCCCCCATAAGTTTCAAAACTTTATAAAATCATATACATATATATACATATATAGAAATTCGAGCAACTTTATACTATGCAATGGGTGCATGTGTCTTCCGGACTTGAACCTACACTTAGGCCCTGTTTGGGGGAGCTTTTGGAGGGCCAGAAAGCACTTTCTGGCCCTCCAAAAGTACTTTTAGATGAAAAACTGTGTTTGGTAAATTTTTCAAAAAGCTGTTTTAGCTTTTGCGGGAAGCTGAAAACAGCTTTTGGGAGGAAGCTCCAATTTGGAGCTTTTGGAAGGAAGCTGTTTCAGCTTTTTCGGAAAGCTGTATTTTTGACAAAAATGCCCATATTAAACTAACATAATTACATAGTTTGTCCCTTTATAAACCTAAAAATCTGCTGGAGCCAAGAACCCTAGCCGTCAGACTCCCTTCCGTAAGAAAAAGGTATTTTTCTTTTCAATTTTTGTATGCATCTCTTGAACCATATTTTAGAAGAAAAAAATTTTAATCCTTTATTTTTGTATTATACTATAAATATAATATCATATTATATTATATCATAATACATTAATATGTTATGTTAAATAATTTAATATTATGTTATATTATGAAAAATTAATTTATACTAATAATTATAATATTTTATACCTTTATTATTGTATTATACTATAAATATTATATTATATTACATTACATTATAATACATTAATATGTTATTTTAAATAATTTAATATTATGTTATATTATGGAAAATTAATTTATAATAATAATTATAATATTTTATACCTTTATTATTGTATTATACTATAAATATTGTATTATATTACATTACATTATAATACATTAATATGTTATTTTAAATAATTTAATATTATGTTATATTATGAGAAATTAATTTATACTAATAATTATAATATTTTATACTTTTATTATTGTATTATACTATAAATATAATATATATTACATTATATCATAATACATTAATATGTTATGTTAAATAATTTAATATTATGTTATATTACCAAATATTAATTTACTCTAATAATTATATTACTATTATGCTATATTAACATAATATTATTTTATATGACAATAATATTATACTATATCGTATATTTATGTATTAATTTATGTTATGTTTTATTATGTTCTGTTGTATAATACTATGCAATATCCTTTATGGTAATTTTGTCATACAAAAGTACTTTCTCAGTTTGTTTACCAAACACAAAACAAAGTACCACAGCACTTTACGAATGTAGTTACCAAACAGCAAACAGCTTTTTATAACAGCTCTACTTCCAACAGCTCTACTTCCAACAGCTCTACTGCCAACAGCTCCCCCAAACAGGGCCTTAGTGTTGACAGTTCTAACCTGAAGGATCATAGTGAACTAAGGCCCTGTTTGGGGGAGCTTTTGGAGGGCCAGAAAGTGCAAAAGTACTTTTAGATGAAAAACTGGTGTTTGGTGAATTTTTCAAAAAGTTGTTTCAGCTTTTGCGGGAAGCTGAAAACAGCTTTCGGGAGGAAGCTCCAATTTGGAGCTTTTGGGAGGAAGTTGTTTCAGCTTTTTCGGAAAGCTGTATTTTTGACAAAAATGCCCATATTAAAATAACATAATTACATAGTTTGTCCCTTTATAAACCTAAAAATCTGCTGGAGCCAAGAACCCTAGCCGTCAGACTCCCTTCCATAAGAAAAGGTATTTTTCTTTTCAATTTTGTATGCATCTCTTGAACCACATTTTAGAAGAAAATTTTTTTAATCCTTTTCCATACCTTCCAAAATCAATCTATTTTTTTTTTTTCATCAACCTCGGCGACCCACGCTGAGATCCTCCTCGAGCGTGGACCACAAAGAAGAGCCCCTGGACCGCGGAAAATTATTTTATGAAAAATTATTATGGAAAATTATTTTATACTAATAATTATAATATTTTATACCTTTATTTTTGTATTATACTATAAATATAATATCATATTATATTATATCATAATACATTAATATGTTATGTTAAATAATTTAATATTATGTTATATTATGGAAATTTAATTTATAACTAATAATTATAATATTTTATACCTTTATTTTTGTATTATATTATAAATATAATATCATATTATATTATATCATAATACATTAATATGTTATGTTAAATAATTTAATATTATGTTATATTATGGAAAATTAATTTATACTAATAATTATAATATTTTAATACCTTTATTATTGTATTATACTATAAATATTATATTATATTACATTACATTATAATACATTAATATGTTTATTTTAAATAATTTAATATTATGTTATATTATGAAAATTATTTATAATAATAAATATAATATTTTATACCTTTATTATTGTATTATACTATAAAATATTGTATTATATTACATTACATTATAATACATTAATATGTTATTTTAAATAATTTAATATTATGTTATATTATGAGAAATTAATTTATACTAATAATTATAATATTTTATACTTTTATATTGTATTATACTATAAATATAATATATATTACATTATATCATAATACATTAATATGTTATGTTAAATAATTTAATATTATGTTATATTACCAAATATTATTTTACTCTAATAATTATATTACTATTATGCGATATTAACAAAATATTATTTTATATTACAATAATATTATACTATATCGTATATTTATGTATTAATTTATGTTATGTTTTATTATATTCTGTTGTATAATATGTTAGAATACCCCGATCATGCCGCTGAAATTCAAAAAAATTCAGATGCAGCGGAAGAGGCATGCGCGGGATCAACCGTTCATCGCATGAACGTTGTTCAAAAATCGTTCGTAGATAGATAAGGATTAAAAACTTTTTAAAAACATTAGAAGATCAGATCTTCACCTTGTGCGGGGTAGATGATCACCGCAAACTGATGATCGTGGTTTGGATGAGGGTTCGCTTGAAGCCGTTCAAATGTCCGGCCTCTACGGATATCCACACGAAGCAGAGGACCAATCCCAAGTGCTCCAATCTCCCCGGGGTGCTAGCTCCCTTGCAGAGATTACTTTGATGGCTGATCACCCTCCCATTCAATCAACCCTTGAATGCTAGAGGGAGGAGGAAGAAGATGAAAGGATCAAGGAAGAAGATCCAAAAAGCTAGATGCAGCCTTTCCTTTCCTTGCGTTGAATCCCAAACGGAGGAGGAAGAAGGAGACCACCATGGATCTTTTTCCTTCTTGCTTGCGGCTGATCCAAGAGGAGAGGAGAAAGGGGGCGTACGGCCACAAGGGGAGAGCTTCTCATATGAATTAGGTCAGCCCCCAAGCCTCCTCTTAAATAGCATCTAGGGCTCCTATTTGGTTTAGTCAAATCATGAATCAATTGGGTTCAATCTATGCTAGTCCTAATCCAATTAGAACTTGAATGAACCATGACTCAATTGAACTCTTCAATCTTAATCTAATTAGGAGCCCATCTTGATTCATTGGATTAATAATTAATTGGGACTTAAGAAATCCTAATCCAATTAGGACTTGTTTAATTCTAGTCCCTAATCCAATTAGGACTCTAATTTGAATTCGAAGTCCTAATCCGATTAGGACTCTAGGAATCCTACTCCAAGTAGGAATCCAAATTTAATTCAAACTCCTAATCTAATTAGGATTATAGGAATCCTACTCCCAAGTAGGAATCCTAGTCCTACTCCTAATAGGATTCCCAGTCCAAGTAGGAATCCCAGTCCAAGTAGGATTCCTGTCCTAATCCAATTAGGACTCTATGAATCCTACTCCAAGTAAGGACTCCTAGTCCTACTCCAAATAGGATTCCCAGTCCAAGTAGGAATCCCAGTCCAAGTAGGATTTCTAGTCCTAATCCAATTAGGACTCTATAAATCCTACTCCAAGTAGGACTCTTGTTTTAAGTCCAATTAATCAATTCCCTTTGTTCCTTCTTCAACTTATTATCAATCAAATTGATTACTTGTGATTCCTAATCACGATTCAACCATCGGATCAGTCATTACTTCTAGTGTGTGTGACCCCATAGTTCTACTCTGACTGGTAGTGGAGTATATTATGATCTCTATCACAATATCATTGAAAACTCCTTTCAATGGATTGGAACGATTCCAACTCTACTCATTAGGGTTTATCGATCATCGAGATAATCCCTGTGAGTCCCACCATCCAGTGACACCTAGCAGCATGTAGTGGCTACCCAGTAGAATAGAATGATGAACCTCTAGGTGCAGTTATCGTGTGATACAGTCCTTCTATCATGGATCCCTACGGACGGAGGTCATGGATAACTCGTCAAACCCCTTCGTCTGTCATATGTCAAGATTTATTCGACTCGAGTTTGATAGTGGAAAACTCTTTTCCACTTTATATTACTGCCTGGCCAAGGTCTTAGAACTCAGTCTAACAAATCACATAGGATCACTCTTTCTATCAAGGTCGATAGTTCCATGTAAGTGCATACCCTACTCCTACAGTGAACTTACTGCAGCCAATCTAACTACAAGGACCATATGACTAGAGACCATGTATACGTGTAGTCAAACTACAATAACCTCACTGTGAGTAGCCGAAGCACCGCAGGTCAAAGGACAAGTCATACTACTGCAACATCAAGCAAGTCACTGACGAGTGGATAGACATCCAAGTGACTTCTTGTCTTGGTCACGCTCAGTACCCTTGTTCTCTAAACGCACCTGCACTATCACTTCAGTATCACTACACTGTGGACTCAAGTCTCGTCCATCCAGAAGGAAAGTGATCTGTGCACTGATCAGATCAATCACCGTCCTCGTGATGATCCATTGATCAGGAGCATTTAGAAATTATCACCAATGATACATGGCTCAAATTCTCAACTCTTGAGAATATGTATCATTCTTATTAATTTCTTGGACGATTCATAGACACATAATAATATGAATGAAAAGATGCCTTTTATTTATTCAATAATAAATAGTCAAGTACAAAATTATGTCCCTAGAATTAACAATGTGTCAGCCAGATTGGCTTCTAGGCATACATCTAACAATCTCCCATTGCACTAAAGCCAATCAGTCATATATCTAAGCCCCATCTTCTCAAGGTGGGCTTCAGTCTTCTGCTGACTTAGCTGCTTAGTGAACGGGTCCGCCACGTTGTCCGTGGAGTCCACTCTCTGCACCTCTACATATTTCTTCTCAACATAGTCGCGTATGAGGTGGAAGCGCGCTCTATGTGCTTGGACTTCTGATGAGACCTTGGCTCCTTAGCTAGTGCTATGGTGCCAATGTTATCGCAGTAGAGTGTTATGGCATCTAATGACATTACACCTAACTCTGCAATGAACTTTTAACCAGAAGGTTTCCACTGCACCCTTAGATGCGGCTTAACATTCAGCTTCTAAGGTAGAATCTATAATGATCCGTTGTTTGGAACTCTTCCAATTTACTGAACCACCATTGCACATATTCTGATGTAGACTTTCTATCATCAATATGTGTGCATCCTTCTACCTTCAACTCTGATCTTCTCCCAAAGACCAAGAACATGTCCTTAGTTCTTCTCAAGTACTTAAGACTGTTCTTCACAGCTATCCAGTGCTTCTTGCCTGGATCTAATTGACATATGCTCGTGACATTCATAGCATGTACTATATCAAGTCATGTACATAGCATGGCATACATGAGGCTCCCTATTGCTGATGCATAAGGGATCTTGCTCATGCGTTGAATCTCTTCAGATGTGTT